>NC_139530.1:5122813-5182813 GCF_947247035.1 Vipera ursinii | reverse complement strand
GCCTTTCTCCGTCCGTCCGCCCGCTTCCGTCATTTTTTTTTAAGATTTCTCTTCTTCTTCCAACCCATCTGCTACCTTGGCACCGATCCCTCCAAAGAGACACGGAGGGTGGTAGGAAAAACCGCACGTGCCCGAAATTCCCACTGACGCGGCACGTTCTGCCCCGGAGTGTTAAAAGGGCATTTTTTAAATTATTATTATTATTATTATTATTTTGCTAAGGCCAGATCTTCCTCTGTCGCTCGCTCACCCAGCGTTGCCAGTCCTCCATAGGAGAGCTTGCTGGAGAAATGGGATGGCTATGTGTTGTCTTAGTAAACGTGGCTGGATAGGAGCCATGTCCGGGATCTTTACCCAGCAGTCGGGAACATTCCCAGCTATGCCCTCCCCCACTCTTGTGCCCCGTCCGTCGTGCCCCCTTCTGAGCGCAGGGTGATGACAGGCACGGCGTCCAGCCAGGCCTTTGCATCCGCAAGGCCCAAAGGCAAGGCAAGCCCAGGCCTGGGGCGGCAGTGGAGCTGATGGGAGAGAAATGCAGGGGGGGGGCTGGGGGGTCGTGCCACCTTGCCCAGGACTTCAAGAAGGGAACATTTTTATTTCTGACAGTTTTGCATTCCTGGCTGAGATCCCCATCCGATCTCAATCCCACTCAATCCCACTCAGAACGGCGTGCCGGCACCTTTTTTGGATGGAACCTTGAAGGGTAGGCAAGGCGGGTTGTATGACATGTGTGAGTGCCGGCACCTTTTTCTTTTACAAAAAAGCACTGGATAGATAGATAGATAGATAGATGGATGGATGGATGGATGGATGGATGGATGAATGGATGGATGGATAGATAGATAGATAGATAGATAGATAGATAGATAGATAGATAGATAGATAGATAGATAGATGGATGGATGGATGGATGGATGGATGGATGGATGGATGGATGGATGGATGGATGGATAGATAGATAGATAGATAGATAGATAGATAGATAGATAGATAGATAGATAGTTAGATAGATAGATAGATAGATAGATGATAGATAGATACAGGGCTTTTTTTCTCATAGAACGCTCAGAACGGCGTGCCGGCACCTTTTTTGGATGGAACCTTGAAGGGTAGGCAAGGCGGGTTGTATGACATGTGTGAGTGCCGGCACCTTTTTCTTTTACAAAAAAGCACTGGATAGATAGATAGATAGATAGATGGATGGATGGATGGATGGATAGATAGATAGATAGATAGATAGATAGATAGATAGATGGATGGATGGATGGATGGATGGATGGATGGATGGATGGATAGATAGATAGATAGATAGATAGATAGATAGATAGATAGATAGATAGATAGATAGATAGATGATAGATAGATACAGGGCTTTTTTTCTCATAGAACGCTCAGAACGGAGTGCCGGCACCTTTTTTGGATGGAACCTTGTAGGGTAGGCAAGGCGGGTTGTATGACATGTGTGAGTTCTGGCACCTTTTTCTTTTACAAAAAAAGCACTGGATAGATAGATAGATAGATAGATAGATAGATAGATAGATAGATAGATAGATAGATAGATAGATAGATAGATAGATGATAGATGATAAATAGATACAGGGCTTTTTTTCTCACAGAACGCTCAGAACGGAGTTCCGGCGCCTTTTTTGGATGGAACCTTGTAGGGTAGGCAAGGCGGGTTGTATGACGTGTGTGAGTTCCGGCACCTTTTTCTTTTACAAAAAAAGCACTGCTCAATCCAAACGTTGAGGGATTGTCGTCCTTCTCTCTCTTTTTTTTTTTTTTAGCGAGATCCTCGGCTGGCTTTTTTTTTTTGCAGCTTCTCCTTTCATCGCTCTACCCTTAGCCTCTAAATCTACCTCTTCTCTTAGTGGCGGACGGGAACCGTCCCCTATCCCCCCGTGCAAATTCTGCCGAGTAATCAAACTTTGGGCTGGACTTGCGTAGTTCTTTGGAACCCCGGAGTTAGCCGCTTAAAAAACGTAACGACGAAGGTGTTTGCAAGATTTAATGGCGCCTCTTGACTCTTTCTGGAAAGTCAGTTTTGCTCATCCTTCGCGTACCGAATGAATATTTCTTGCTCCAGTTCCTCCTGGTTGGTTGTTTTTGGGTTTTTTTTATCCAGAAGTTCCTGGATAAATCGCTTTCGAGTCCTTCCCACTGGAAAATGTAAACACATTTGGCTTTTCCTGGTAATTTCTTCCGCTCCGGCTGGTTTTTGCAGAGACAGCGTTGTTTTGTTTTTCCCCCAGAAAGCCAGACAAATGTTATCTAACGCGTGCTTGTCTTTGCGTTTACTTGCATTGGTTAGCGGTTTAGGGCCTTGTGTGTTTTCGGAGACGCCAAGTTGAAAGGAAATTCGGGAAGGCCTGGGAAGTTCTATCTGGGAAAGCTCCTCCTTCTCCTCTCTTATGATTTTCCATGCTGCTGCTTCTTCCCTCCAGCCTCGGACAACAAAATTAAGAAAATTAAGCTTTGGGAAGTCAATCCTGGTCAACCCTCATACAGAAGACCTCCAAACGTCCGTTCCGATTGGTTGAGTTAATCACGCCTCCGGTGGGGCTGTGTGGTTGTCGGAATTAAGCTTCTCCGCTTGGTGCCTGCGTTTTCTGCTCAGAAACCTGGTTGCTTCCTAGTCTTGGCCCCCATCAGGCTGTATTTTGGCGTGGGTGAGGGACGGTGTTGGGAGAGGCCGGAAGACAGGGTGGGCTCTGCAGCCCCAGAGCTGGCACAGGCTCCCGGGGTTGTCTGAAGGGGTGCCCCGTGTCCGAACTGTTTCCAGCCTCTGTTCCTCTCTCCCCCAAATCCTGTCTTCTGCAGCCAGAAAGGAGGAAATAAAAGCACAGTTCAAGAAGGCAGAAATCCATTTCCCGGGCTGGCTGGCGTGATGTGTGAGCTCAGCCTGTTGGGGTCTAACAGGCATTAGGGTGAAAGAGCCACAGTGGTTAGAATGCGCTATTGCAGGCTAACTCTACATTCCCACTGCCAGCAGTTCGATCCTAACCGGCTGGAGGTCGACTCAGCCTTCCATCCTTCTGAGGTTCATAAAATAAGGAGCCGGATTGTTGGGGGCAAATAGGCTGACTCTGTAAAAACCGCTTAGAGAGGGCTGTAAAGCATTGTGAAGCGGTATATAAGTCTGAGCGCTATTGTTCTTCCCTTTCCTTTCCTTTCCTTTCCTTTCCTTTCCTTTCCTTTCCTTTCCTTTCCTTCTTTCCTTTCCTTTCTTTTCCTTTCCTTTCCTCCTTTCCTTTCCTTTCTTTCCTTCCTCCCTTCCATCCATCCATCCATTCATTTATCCATCCATCCATCGTATGCAGTGGTTAGAATGGAGCATTACAGGCTGACTCTGCCCACTGCCAGCAGTTCGATCCTGACTGGCTCAAGGTCGACTCAGCCTTCCATCCTTCCGAGGTCGGTAAAATGAGGACCCAGATGGTTTTGGGGGGGCAACATGGCTGACTGTAAACCCGCTCAGAGAGCGCCGTAAAAGTACCGCGAAGCGGTATGTAGGTCTAAGGGCTATTGCTATTGTTCTTCCTTTCCCCCCTTCCTTCCTTCCTTCCTTCCTTCCTTCCTTCCTTCCTTCCTTTTTTCCTTCCTTCCTTCCTTCCTTCCTTCCTTCCTTCTTTCCATCCATCCATCCATCCATCCATCCATTTATCCATCTATCCATCGTATGCAGTGGTTAGAATGGAGCATTGCAGGCTGACTCTGCCCACTGCCAGCAGTTCGATCCTGACCGGCTCAAGGTCGACTCGGCCTTCCATCCTTCCGAGGTCGGTAAAATGAGGACCCAGATGGGTTTTTCTTTGGGGAGGGGGGTGGCAACACGGCTGACTCTGTAAACCCGCTCAAGAGAGGGCCGTAAAAGCACCGCGAAGTGGTATATAGGTCTAAGGGCTATTGCTAAGGGCTATTGTGGGAACGCTAAGCCGGGATTAGTGCAAAGTGTTACGGAGGTCGACAGATCTTGTTCGCCTTCCAAAACAAACCGGCCGTGAGGACAAGGAAGCAAAACGCTACTTCCTTGGACGCCGCAATATATAGATTTAATCTTTAACGTGTTTTATTCTGTCTGATGTCTGGCTGTGCGGTGACAGTGACCCCTTGAGAAGCCGTCCTATGGTGGCCATAAAGTGGGAACAAGGGCTGTTAAGCTACCCTGGCAGACGCATTCCTGCCTATGCGATATCCTACACCCCCCCTCCCCGGCCATAAAAAGCGGCTGTAAAAGACGAGTAATCATTGCAGAAAGCCCTTTTTTTTACTACTGTACCGTTCTCGGAAATGGATGCGATGTTGTTCGGAGCGCCATATCGTGGTGACCTTGGCTTCGAGCCAGGAAGGGGAGACGGATTCTCACCTTTGCCCTCCCTTTTTTTAAGGAGGGCAAAGGAGAGCCCGGGTCCCTCCAGGGCTCAAAGCCACATGCCTGCCTGGGAAAATGAGGGAGCACCGATTCCCACGGGTGTGTGTGTGTGTGTACGGACAGGAGACTGGCTTGAGACCGGTCCCGTACTCTCGCAGGTGGGTGGGCTCTGAGTCCTTCGGGAATAGGGCAGTATATAGGGCTGCTAAGCTTGTAAGCCGCCCTGAGTCTTCGGAGAAGGGCGGGATATAAATGGAATTAAAATAGAATATATATATATATATATATATATATATATATATATATATATATATATATATATATATATATATATATATATATATATATATATAAATATATATATACTGTATATTCAACTAATAAATAAATAAATAAATGGGTGGGTGGGTGGTGGTCGCGGCCCTGCACTTTGAGAGCAGTGGGGTGGCGCTGGGACATGCTGGCTTGGGTCCCTCTCCATCACCCCTCGGCCTTCCTCATCCTCACCCCACCCCACCCCAGTAGCCCAGCCCAGATAGTCTTCCTTGCCTCCCTCCTCTTCCCCCCCTCTCCCCAGTCTGGTTCCTCGAAAGTAGCAGCCCCGTTTACAGCCCGAGGGGCTGTTTACCACACACACGCACGCACACACACATCCCTGAAAAAAAAAAACAACTCTGCAAAGGGGAAGCTGGGGCTTTAGCTCTCAGACTCGGCGCCCTTTGACCTGTCTGGGTCTTGGAAGGGATGGGTCAGGCCCAGCTCCACTTGGGGCATCTGCCTGCTGTAACTCACTCACTCCCTCCGCCTTCCCCCCCCCTCCCCGCTGTCCCCCTGCCACCGAGGAGCCGAGAGCGGGCACTTCTCTGGGTCAAGGAGAGCTTGCCAAGTGTGCCACCCGATGCCTTCCGAAACTGCACCGCTGTAAAACTTTTCCAGCCCTTGGGCCGCTTGACCGGAGAAGGCAGGGAAGTTCCCCCAGCTCTGACTGAGGGGCACGGCCTCTTGCGTGTGTGTCTCAGAGGGTGCCAACCTGGGATGTGCAGAGACCGGTTCAGTCTCTGGCAGGTGATGGGATGCCCCCCCCAAAAAAGGAGGGTCCCGGTTAGTTCGTTTCTGCTCCCTTCGCCTTCTTTGCCTTTGGCCAGAGAGGTGCCCGCTATCCGGGCAGGGCTGACTTGCTTCTGCCACCCGCAGCCCGGCTTGGCTCTCTCTCCAAACAGGCCCTGGCATCCTGGGCAAAAGGGAAGGGCTGCCCGCGACGGTAAGCACAATTGAGCGGGCAGGGAAGGACGGAGGGGGGGTGGGTGTCTCTGTCCCTGCTACTTCCAAAGAGGGAAACGCCGCCGTGTCCAGGCAGGGAGGCAGCGTTCGAAGCACACCCGCTTATGGGATGAGTCAAAGGGAGGCCACAGCTCCCGGGAATGCCTTCCCCCCCCCTCCACCGCCCCGTCTCCGGGACTCTCAGCTCCTCGCTCGCCCCCTCTTGCCGATGCTCTCAGTGCCATCTCGGTCTCTCCGCCCAGCCTAACCAGCGCTGACGTCTTGGGAGGGGGTGTTTCTCGAGTGAGGACCTCCCCAATTTTGACCCCGAGAGGTGGGCCCTGGGCAACCTGTCCCGGTGTGCCTGGCTTGTGGCCATCGGTCCAGCCAGCCCTTGGAATAGAGCAGAGCTGGAAGGGACCTTGGAGGTCTTCTAGTCCAGCCCTCTGCTCAAGCAGGAGAACCTATACCATCCCAGACAGGTGAATATCCAGTCTCTTCTGAAAAATCTCCAGCGATGGAGCACCCACGATTTCTGGTGGCAAGCTGTTCCACTGGTTAATTGTCCGCACTGCCAGGAAGTTTCTCCTTAGTTCCAGGTTGCTTCTCTCCTTGATCAGTTTCCAACTATTGTTTCTTGTCCTTCCTTTCTCGTGCTTTGGAGAATAATTTGACCCCCTCTTCTTTGTGGCAGCCCCCCAGATACTAGAACGCTGCTATCATGTCTCCCCTATTTCTTCTTTTCTTGAAACTAGCCAAACCCAAGTCCCGCAGCCGTTCTTCGTACGTTTTGGTCTCCAGGCCTTGGATCCTCTTAGTTGCTGGGCTGTGTGGGCCTGCGATCCCATTTCCAGCCCAACCTGCCACAGGCTTCTCCACCTCCCACCCCCAACCCCCCCACCCCCCACCCCCACCTATCAGCCTGGACATGTTGCGCCGTCAGTCAAACTCTGGGCCGGGCGCCAAGGCATCACCTTCAAGGCGGGCTGGGTTCTGAGTTCACCGAGTTTGCCGGCGTCAAAGAGTGCGCGACGCGTGTTCTCGGGTGCAAGCCGGATGCGGCCCAGGCCACGTGCTGCTGGGGAAGGATCCCAGGACTGCCACGGGGTGGGTGGGGCTGGGGTGGGGTGGGAGACACAATTTGGTTCAGGACGTTCCCAGCCTTGTTATTTGACGCCTGTGGTGATAAACACGCTGCTTTGCCAAAAGATCTTGGCTCACTGCGGCTGTAGGGATGGCTGAAAAGAGGGCAGAGCGCAAAGAGGGCTGCTCCCTCCTGGCCTGTCCCCTCCGCCCGCCCTCCTCAGAAACCCCCCCCCCGTGCTCAGCTGCACCCCGTAACCTTTAGTCGGGCCAAGAGAATCGGGCGTGCAGAGTTTCAACAGGGGTGTCTGGAAGTATGGCTAGCTGATTTGGGGGAGGCACCCTGGGCCCTGCCAGCTTCCTCCTTAGAGATCTCTGAGCCTTGGGACAGGCAGGGGAAGAAGCGACATGTGTGTGTGTGTGTGTGTGCGCGCGCGTGTGCGCGGGGTGTGTGTGTGTGTGTGTGTGTGTCTTGGCCAAGCCAGCCTCTAGGCAGAGAGGCGGAGTGGGGTAGGTGCATCCACCCGTCCATCCCAACAGAGGTCTTTGACGGGCAGTAAGACACTGCCATCTGCTGGCAGAAGCCGGGCCAGGCAACTCTCACCCCTTTTACCATCTGTGGACTTCAAACTCTCAGCACGGCTGGCCTCGGGAATTCTGGGAGTTGAAGTCCACAGGTCGTAAAGGGGCCCGTCGTTTTGTTTGTCCAGCCTTGTCCGAAAGAGTCGGTGCCGAGGGGAGGGCGGAAGAAAGGGCGGTGGGATTTTATAAATGGACTTCAATTTTTAATCTGTATTAATTTATTATGGGCATTGTTTAATTACTTTTTAATAATTTTTTAACTTTTGTATCTTGTTTTTATGTATTGCCCTCTTCACCGCCCTGAGTCCTTCGGGAGAAGGGCGGTATACAAATTAAATAAATAAATAAATAAATAATAAAGAGGGCGGGACTGAAACTGTGGCTCGGTCCCCAAATGGGATGGCGGGGCCTGCCAGAGACACAAACACACACACACACACACAAACACACCCCTTGCCCAGGGGCAGCTCTGCCCTCGCGATCCAACAGTGGGCACCCAGGGGCTCAGCCAGGGCCTGGAATAACGTCCGTCGCATCGGGGTCAGGTTTGAACCCCGTCAGTTGTTTATGGGCAGGGCAAGAGGTATGGGGTGAGGTTGCGTTCGTTGCGTTCGTTTCGGGGCCTCGTGGGGCGCACATCCCCTGCACATCCCCCCTCGTGCACGCGGAGGGGGGCTTTGGGGAGAGGAGACGGGGACACCCCAGAGGCTTGGCCAAAGGACTGTTTTTTTTCCCCGTTTAGACTTCGTCGAAAGGACCCCGTTGTGCCTGGTTGCCCTCCCTTCTCTGCCCGCCCCGCCCCCCCAATGCGCGGGAAATATAGACTCGGACACAAGACCAGAGGGCATCTCCACAGGGGCTTTATTCTGGAACTGGAAAGCTTTCCACCTCACTCTCCTCTGAGCGTCTGAAAGGGGAAGGGAAAGCCTCTTAGAGGCAGCAGGGGAGGGCAAGGACAGAAGTCAAGCACCAGCCCGTCCAGGGTTATCTGCCGCCTCTTTTCTGCAGCTGCCAAGAGCGAGCTGGGAACGACGAGGCCGGCGGGGTCCCCTCGAGGCCACCGAGACGTTCCTCGAGGCTAAGGGAAAGGGGGGCACGTGGGGGGGGTCAGGAACGGAGGCAGCAGCTCACCTGCTGGATCCATTCGTCGAAAGCGGAGACCCGGGTGAAGACGGTGGGCTTCTTCAAGGTGTTGCAGCCCAAAGCGGAGACGAAGCTGGTGATCCCGTGGACGTACCACCGCCCCTCTTTGCCCAGGCAGTTGAGGGGGCCTCCGGAGTCGCCCTGTCAGCCGGCACAGAGAGTCTCAGGGCCTGGCACAGAGCAAGCCTCAGCTTTCTCTCCCCGATCCGGGCCCTGCCTCGCCCCGCAGACGACGATAACCTTGGCTCAAGGAAATTGGACAGGCAGGCAGAAGAGAAGCCGGAAGTAAACTAACAGCCTTGGAGGGACCTCGAAGGAGCCTGGAGGAAGACACACATACACACACACACACAACACACACACACACACACACCCTCTGCTCTTCTCTGCCAGCTGTGGTGGCCTGAGGCATCCACGGATGGGCCAGGCGCCCCGATTTGTAGCAGGTGCCCAGCTCTTCGGAGGCGCGGGAGAGAATTCTGCCCTCTCTGCCCCTTGGGCTTATTTCAGCGGACAAACGTCAGGAAAGGCCATCTCCGCCCGCTTTCCGCTCTCAGGAGCGTCGGGGGAGCCGCCAGCGTTAAAAAGAAAATGGGGGGGTACGGTGCCAACCTCGGTGGGCCATCACCCCAGAGACATCGACTGCGGTGCAATAAATGTTTTCAGGTGCTGCTTCGTTGCGGTCACGTTTAAACATTGCACAGAAATGCCAGATTTCCTCCTCCTCCTCCTCCTCCTCCTCCTCCTCCTCCTCCTCCTCCTCCTCCTCCCTTCCTTGATTTTTCTCCCGGCATATTCCGGGAATTGAAGCCCACACCTCTTAAAAAGTCGCCGAGTGTAATAGTCTGTGGTCCGAATGCTTTTGTTCGGGCTGGATGCCTCCGCGTTTAGAGGCTCTTTCTGATCCGGGGAAGTGGTACCTCGTGTTTTGCTCCCGGAGTTTCAGAGTGCAAAAGAGCGTAAGAAAAAATAGGAAGAATGGGCCCAAAAAACCACCCGTTTTTTTGATTTTTTTGCTGCACTTGCCAGTGTCAGTACCGCCCATGAGCCACTAGAGGGCTGCATCCGCCACCCCTTGCCTGCTTTGAAAGTCCTTCCCTAAATGCGGCTGTGTAGTTTAAGTTTTATATTCCATTTTTCTTGTTTTGACCTGCCGCTAAGCTGCCCGCCGGGCTCGCCCGTCGAGCAGCCAGGCAGGCCGTGTTAAATCGAAGGAGAGGAGACGGTGTTCCTCCTTCCAAGCCGCCCTGCACTTACATTGCAGCCGGATCGGATGTCTCCCCCGGCGCAGACCATGCTCTCCCGGACGGAGCCTCCCCACCAGTCGGGCTTCTTGCAGTGCTCGTAGTCCACCACGGGCAAGAAAGCCTGCTGCAGCTTGGAAGACAGAGGACCCCCGGCTACGGGGTGGTGGTGGTGGAAAACAGGGTCAGGCCTTCCTGCCAGGCCCGACTGCAGAGCCCACTGCCCCCCACGCCCCCCCCGGTGCAGAGAGCATCCCACGTACTGGAAATACGTCCCCAGCCTGTGATGTAGCAACGGTATTCGTTGGGCAGGACGACGTCTCTCGGCGGCATGCAGGCCAGGCTGACTTTGTCGTTCAGCTCAGGCCGGTGAGAGAGTTTCAGCAGCGCGATGTCATTGCTGGAGCCAGAAGAGGGAGACGGCGGCCGTGAAGGCGGGACGCCGGAGGCTTTTCTCCTTCCCCACCCTCCCTTGACGGGCACCTCAGCCTACCCGCAGGAGACACAACTGGGGTTCCAGCCGGGGTTCACGAAAATGTCTTCGGGGTTGATGGGTATGTGCTGCTCAGCCCCTTCCTCGACGCTCAGGTCGTACTCCCCCAGCACCACCTTGTACGTGCGGGATCGCCTGGGAAAGAAATCCCCCTGGCTTTCAGAGGCCAGCAGAGCGTGCTCCGGCACGGGGTCTGGATCCCCTTCAGACAGGAGGGGGTCTTCTTTGGGGGGGGGGGGAAAGAGCCTAAACAGGACCAGGAGCTCCGACACTCAGTCTGCAGCGAGGCTAAAGAGGAGGAGAGCAGGAAAAACTGGCCCCAAATGAACAGGGCAAGAAGAAGGAAGGAAGGAAGGAAGGAAGGAAGGAAGGAAGGAAGGAAGGAAGGAAGGAAGGAAGGAAGGAAAAAATAGGAAGAAAGAAAAGAGATGGAAAGAAGGAAGGAAGGAGAAAAGAGATGGAAGGAAGGAAAGAAGAAAGAAAAGAGATGGAAAGAAGGAAGGAAGAAAAGAGTTGCAAAAAGAAGGAAGGAGAAAAGAGATGGAAGGAAGGAAGGAAGAAAGAAAGATGGAATGAATGAAGGAAAGAAGAAAAGAATTGGAAAAAGAAAGAGAAGGAAGGAAGGAGAAAAGAGATGGAAGGAAGGAAACAAGGAAGAAGAAAAGAAATGGATGGAAAGAAGGAAGGAAGAAAAGAATTGGAAAAAGAAAGAAGGAGGGAGAAAAGAGATGAAAGGAAGGAAAGAAGAAAAATGGAAAGAAGGAAGGAAGGAGAAAAGTCAGAAAACAGAAGGAAGGAAGGAAGGAAGGAAGGAAGGAAGGAAGGAAGGAAGGAAGGAAGGAAGGAAGGGCCTGACCCAGTGCCGCAGTTCAGAACTGAGATGGACCCCTGGGGGGGGCTCCGGGGAGAAAAGGGACAGGGGGAGCCCCCCCACACACCAAGGGACTTACGAGATGCAGTGGGCAGCCGTCATCACCCAGTCGGGGGTAATGAGGGACCCTCCGCAGGTGTGACGGAAGACCCCGTCTCTCTCGTACTGGAGGGAGACCTGCGGGAAGCCAGAGAGGGAGACGCTGGGAAGTTGGAGGGGCAACCCCACCCTCAAGGACACCCTCCCCCCTCCCCACTCCACAGCCAGGCCAGCCATTCTCAGCCCCTGCCTGGAGACGCTGGGACGGCAGCCCAATTGCCGGCCGGGCCGTTTGGCTCGAGGAGGCAGAGCTTCGCCCTTGCGACGGCCGAGCAGCGGGCGTCACTCTCCCGCCGCCGCGTGGGTGTGCCGCGTTACCTGCCAGGGCCAGCTGTAAGGCACAGCGTCTTTGCCGTTCACCACCCGGAGGTGAGGCGAGTGGGCTGGCTGCCCACACCCAGCGGCTGCAGGAGAGAAGAGAGGGGATTGAGACCCCCTTGGCGGGGACTTAGCCCCCCCCCCGAGAAGCAGAGAGCTTCTGATCTTTTCCTCCTCCGAGGCAAGGCCAGGGGGCTAGGAGACCCCGGGGGGGGCATCTTTACCGCCAGCCACCAACAAGACGGAAACCAGCAGCGTCAGCATCTTTTCGGCGTGGCTTGCCGGGCCCCTTGAGCCTTAAATACCCCCAGGACATCCAGAGGGACCTTGGGCCCAGGTGTGACGGTGCCCACGGCACCGGCAAGGTCAGCCCAGGCCTGGCAAGCCGGCCTCTTCCCCTGGGAACCCCACAGCTGGCTCCTCGGTCGCAGAAGCCGCCAAGGCCAGAAGCTGCCACGGTTCCCAGCGGATTTCCTGGCAGACCCAGCCCAGACGTATCTGGGGTGCAAAACCCACCCTGATTATTTTTTTTCCCCTCCCTGCTCGGAATTAGACCGTCACCGTTAGGATCCAGCCTTTGTTTTGGGGAGGTTTACGTAACCCCGGTTGTGTGTTTTTGTGTTGTTTGCCCAGAACGACTTACTTGGCAAGTAAGCGCGGTGTAATCTGGAAAGGGTGCGAAGGCCACGTGTGGGCAACCTGCCCTGCGGAGAAATTTGGGCTCTCCGGCTCCTTGTCCCCCTTTCCCTGTGCGGGAAACCCCTCTTTCCGACGGAGCCCCAATTTCACCAGGGGGCTGTCTGAGCCCCCCCCCCACACTGCTCAGATGCCAATGTGGTTCAGTTAAAAGCGTGAGGAGGGGGCTTCGGAGGAAAACTCTTTTTTTTTCCCCTGGAGTCTGTCGTCTCCTCCCTGTCGTTCTGTCCACCGCCCACCCCCAACGTCCAGGGCCATTTGTGTTCCCTTCAAAACCTTTGGGACAGACTAAATGACCTCCGTGTATCTGCCGCTGCTGCACAGCTGTGCGTGTGTGCCGGTAAGCCTTCCGCTTGCAACAGTTTGTTCAGGGCAGGGGTCTGCAGACCCGGCCCTTTCGTGACTCGTGGACTCCCAGAATTCCTCAGCCAGCGTGCCTTGTGGAACAGCCCTGGTGCAAAAGTGGGTGGGTGGGGGGTCTCCGAATGCCCTGTTTTGTAGCAATCCACGTGTCCTGTTAGCCTCACCGAGGGCCATCCATCAGTCAGTCGCTCGAGTGAACACGTTCATCCTTCTTTGTGACAGGAGCCTTTGGGGACTCTCCCGGCAGAGAGGTCCACAAGTGACCCCTGACCCCAGATGGCAGCTTCCTTCCGGCCTTCACAGCCCCCCACCCAGCCCCTTCCCCTGCCGGCCCAAGAGAGAGAGAGATCAGTGAGGAAAGGTAAGAGATGCTTTCTCTTCTTTAGTGTGGTGTTGATTTAAGTCTCTCTCCCTCCCTCCCTCCTTCTCCCGCTCTCCCTCTCTCCCTCCCTCCCTCCCTCTCTCTCTCTCCCTCCCTCCTTCTCCCGCTCTCCCTCTCTCCCTCTCTCTCTCCCTCCCTCCCTCCTTCTCCCGCTCTCCCTCCCTCCCTCCCTTGCTCTCTCTCTCTCCCTCTCCCTCTCTCTTTCTCTCCCTCCCTCCCTCTCTCCCCTCCCTCCCTCTCCTTCTGTTTCTCTCCCTCCCTCCCTCTCTCTCCCTCTCTCCCTCTCCCTCCCTCTCTCTCTCCCTCCCTCTCTCCCTCTCTCCCTCCTTCCCTCCCTCTCCCTCTCCCTCTCCCTCTCTCTCTCTTTCCCTCCCTCCTCTCTCTCTCTCTCTCTCTCTCTCTCTCTCTCTCTCTCTCTCTCTCTCTCTCAGCTTAGAGGAGCCAGCTCTTGAGATTTATGGCCATCAAGAAGATGAAACACACGCCTTATGTGGTCTGTGTAGAAATTAACCCCCAAGAATATATATAGAAGCTGCTTCATTTAGCTCTCTCTTCTCCTTAAATTTATGGGGTTTTAAAAGTGTGTTTATGTATTTGATGATGATGATGAAGAAGAAGAAGAAGTTGGAAGGGACCTTGAAGGTCATCTAATCCAACCCCCTGCCCAGGCAGGAAACCCTATACCGTTTCAGACAAACGGCCATCCAGTCTCTTCTTAAAAACCTCCAGTGTTGGAGCATCCACAGCTTCTGGAGGCAGGTTGTTCCACTGGTTAGTTGTCCTCACTGTCAGGAAGTTTCTCCTTAGTTCTAGGTTGCTTCTCTCCTTGGTTAGTTTCCATCCGCTGCTTCTCGTCCTGCCTTCGGGCGCTTTGGAGAATAGCTTGACTGCCTCTTTTGGGGTAGCCCCCGAGATATTGGAAGACTGCTATCATGTCCCCTCTTGTCCTTCTCTCCATTAAACTAGACATCCCCAATTCCAGCAGCCGTTCCTTATATGTGTTAGTCTCCAGTCCCCTAATCATCTTTGTTGCTCTTCTCTGCCCTCTTTCTGGAGTCTCAACATCTTTTTTACATCGTGGGGACTAAAACTGGATGCAGGATTCCAAGTGTGGCCTTACCAAGGAGTTGTAAAGTGGTATTAACACTTCACGTGATCTTGATTCTATCCCTCTGTTAATGCAGCCTAGCACTGTGTTGGCTTTTTTGGCAGCTGCAGCACACGGCTGGCTCATATTGAAGTTATTGTCCACTAGGACTCCAAGATCCCTCTCACAGTTACTACTATTGAGCAAGGTACCACCTATACTATACCTGTACATTTGATTTTCTTGCCTAAATGTACAACCTTACTTTTTCACCATTGAATTTCATTTTGTTAGATAGTGCCCAGTGTTCGAGTCTGTCCAGATCCTCCTGTATCTTAAGCCTGTCTTCTGGAGTGTTGGCTATTCCTGCCAGCTTGGTGTCGTCTGCAAATTTGATGAGTTCCCCATCTATCCCCTCGTCCAAATCATTGATGAAGATGTTGAAGAGCCCTGGGCCCAGAACAGAGCCCTGGGGCACCCTACTACACACTTCCCTCCATGTTGATGCGGTTCCATTGAGGACCACACGCTGAGTACGGCCGGTCAGCCAGCTACGAATCCATCTGGTGGTGATGCTGTCTAACCCACATTTTTCTATCTTACCGAGTAGTACGTTGTCTAATTTTGTCACTTGGTCAAAGAACGCAATAAGATTTATCTGGCACGATCTGTTTTTGACAAACGGACCTTGGCTTTTAGTGATGACTTTGTTTGCCTCTAGGTGTTCACCGATTCGTTGATTGATTATCTTTTCCAGAATCTTCACCCAGGTATTGAGGTCAGGCTGATAGGTCTGTAAGTTTCCTGGATCCATTTCCCCCCCCTTTTTTTTTGAAGATGGGAACTACATCAGCTCTCTTCCAGTCCTCCGGTAGTTCCCCAGGGCTCCAGGATCTTTGAAAAAAGATTTATTTATATCCTGCCTTTTTTTTATATATGCTTGCCGTGGGCCTCCGACACCGGGAACTCTTCCTCCTGTTACTCCTTTTACAACGGAACACGTGTCATGACTAGGTAAAGGTAAAGGTTCCCCCGCACACGCGTGGTAATCGTTTCCGACTCTAGGGGCCGGTGCTCATCTCTGTTTCAAAGCCGAAGAGCCAGCGCTTGTCCGAGGACGTCTCCATGGTCATGTGGTCATGACTAGACGCCAAAGGCGCACGGAATGCTGTGACCTTCCCACCGTAGTGGTCCCTATTTTTCTACTTGCATTTTTACGTGCTTTCGAACTGCTAGGTTGGCAGAAGCTGGGACGAGTAACAGGCGCTCACTCTGCTACGTGGCACTCGGGATTCGACCCGCCAAACTACCGACCTTCTGATCGACAAGCTCAGCGTCCTAACCCACTGAGCCACTGCGTCCCTTTTTGTCATGACTAGTGATTCTCTTTAAAAGCTAGTAAAAAGTTTTCCCTTTGTTTGAATCTTTGGTGAGCATCACGCTGGCTTAGTTCTTGTAGAGTTTTGCACCCTTCATCAGCCGGGGTCAGAGAGAGTGAACAGGGAATTGACACCTCATTGTGGCATGTGTCACCACCATCCCGACCTAACACAGTGGCACCCCCTGGATGACAGCGGAGAGGAGAGGATTTGAACAAGACCGAGAAAAGACGTGCTGCAACTAGGAAGACTTTTATTGTGTTGGTTTGGTGTTTTTTTTACACACACAGAACTCAATCTGGAAACGCCACCAGTTTCTGCTTAAGGCGAATAGCTGGAGATGATCTGCAAGGCAAAAACCGACAACGATCTGGGGTTAGGTTGTGTGCAAGGGCACTCGGTTTGTGGAGCGTGCGAGAATGGCCTGACCCACAAGGCTGGGTTTCTCTCCATGACCCAAGGGGAGAGTGGTGTGTGTGTGTGTTGATTGCGCAGGTGGGAAAGGGGAAGGATGTTTTGAAGACCAGGGCATCCCTCAAGGGCAAACATCAGATTGATCGTCCCGCTGGGAGGCAAAGGGACGGACACCGGGAGCGCGCCGAAGGGGACAGCAACTGGGCAGGGGGGCTCTCCAATCCCACTCACACATACAGTACACACACACACACACACCGATATGGGGACTGGACAATACCTGCTCAATCCAGGGGATGAAATATGAGACCCGGGTGAAGACCGTGGGCTTCTTCAAGGTGTTGCAGCCCCACGCCGAGACGAAGCTGGTCACTCCCTGGACGTACCACCGGCCGTCAGCAGTTGGGCAATTGAGGGGGCCACCGGAGTCACCCTGAAATATGCAGTTCATCCTCAGAAGCCTGCTGGGTTGTTGTTGTTGTTTTTCCCCCCTCCCTAAAGGGCCTGAAAAGCTTGTGAGTGGCAGAAGGAGAGCCTTGCCCTTGATGTTCCTCAACCACCCATGCAAAAGCTGTCAGGACCCACCCCAATCCACATCTTAGGAAAATAAAGAACTCTTGGAGCCAAGTCTTGTCCAAAAGGGAGTTTTTACTAAGACATGATCGGTTGCGGAAATACAAGACAGGATCTGGCCTTGTGTTACACTTTGATACTTTATAAAGAGTTCCCGGTTCAATCCCCTCCCCTCAAAACCCATTTGGTCAGACCCACATCAATTTAACTTAGGTGTCAAACCCTTTCGTGGGAAAGAGGGATCTTCCCGTGCCTTTAGGACTATTGCCTCCTTCTTTTTCAGATTCAAATGGAGATACGAACCAGATCTCCTTCTCCCTTCCCTCTCCCTTTGTTGTCCTCAGTTCAAAAGGTTTTCCCTTGGTCTTTGAAGACAGCCTGCAGGCAGGCTGAATAAAACACCTTCTCTTCTCCCCTGGGGAAAATGGCAGAATCCAGGGAGGGGCGTAATATTTTAGACATACATTTATGAATGGGATATAAATGGATTCTGACACTGTCTCTCTTGGAGGTGGCTGCTGCTTACGCAGAGTCCCCTGCTCAGGGGACAGGATCCTCGGAGCTCAGCAGCTGAGCTTTTTGCCCAGACACGCAGAGGTGGAAGGGGCAGAACGCTGCGTCCGGTTTTGGTCACCACGATGTAAAAAAAGATGTTGAGACTCCAGAAAGAGTCCCGAGAAGAGCAACAAAGACCATCAGGGGATTGGAGGCTAAAACATATAAGGAACAGCTGCTGGAATTGGGTAGGTCTAGTTTAATGAAGGACGAGGGGGGACATGATAGCAGTCTTCCAATATCTCAGGGGCTGCCCCAAAGAAGAGGGAGTCAAGCTATTCTCCAAAGCGCCCGAAGGCCGGACGAGAAGCAACGGATGGAAACTAACCAAGGAGAGAAGCAACCTGGAACTAAGGAGAAACTTCCTGACAGTTAGAACAATTAACCAGTGGAACAACCTGCCTCCAGAAGCGGTGAATGCTCCAACACTGGAGGTTTTTAAGAAGAGACTGGACAGCCAGTATAGCGTTTCCTGCCTGGGCAGGGGGTTGGACTAGATGACCTCCAAGTTCCCTTCCAACTTCTTCTTCTCCTCCTCCTCCTCCTCCTCCTTATTATTATTATTATTATTATTATTATTATTATTATTATTATTATTATTATTATTCTAATTTCCCCGCAATCCCAGGGGGTGGCAGTGCCAGGCCTGCTAATCCAGGAAAGGAGTTTCCAGCTTCCTTTGCCCCCATGGCAGCACTTCCTCCGAACACCCCCCCCGACTGTCCCACCCCCAGCGCCCCTCCGGCCCTCTACTCACGTTGCAGCCGGCTTTGATGTCCCCACCGGCACACACCATGTTCTCCTTGACCGTCGTTCCCCACCAATCCGGCTGGGAGCAATGGGGGTGATCTACCACAGGCAGTAAGGCTTGTTGGAGGATGCTAGGGATGCTGCCTCCGGCTGGAAGAGAAACGACGCCCGGTGACCGGCTTCCCGTGCCCACCTTTACCCCCACCCACCCAGCCACCCACCCAGCCAGGACCTACTGTAAAGCGTGCCCCAGCCAGTGATGTAGCAGGGATGGTTGTTGGGAACCACGTCTCCTCGTGGGGGCAAGCAAGCCAACTTCACCTTGTCGTTGAGCACGGCCGGGCGGGAGAGTCTGATCAGGGCAATGTCATCCCTGGAAGAGGAGGCAGTGTCGGTGTTTCGTGCGGGGGGGGGGCTTTTTCCTTCCCCGCCTGGGACTTCCTTTGCAAGAAGACACACACACGCACACATACACCCCGGTCCCACCGCTTCCTTTGCGGCAGGGAGGCTTCCACTCACCCGCAGCTGACGCAATTGGGGTTCCAGCCGGGATGCACGATGATGTCCCCGGGATTAATCGGGATGTACTGTTCCGGGCCCTCTTGTGTGAACAGGTCGTGGTCACCCAGGACCACCCGGTAGCGTAACTGTGAACTGATGGGAGGGGGCAGCGGGGTGAGATCCGGGGTTGGGGGGTGGATCTGCTTCAGCCCTCCCTTAGCGAGGGAGGCTGTAACCCGGGGGTCTCGGTGGGCAACCCAAGAAAGGCTGGGGCGGAGGGGCTCCTCTGCCTGTCCTGCGCCCGCGCCCAGCCCCACGCCCGGAGCCCGGCGGTGTCTGAGGGGACTCACCTGATGCAATGTCCGGCCGTCATCACCCAGTTGGGGTGGATGAGGCTCCCCCCACAGGTGTGGTAGAAATAGTCGCCAGACTGGTACTGCAGAGACACCTGCAGCAAACAAGAGGTGGGTGGGCTTACTGTCACACACACACACACACACACACACACACACACACACACACGCAGACGTTTCCCCCTCCAGAGTGTGCTGCGTCAGCAGTTCCTGATCCCCGGCAGTGGTGAGCGGCTTTTCTCCAGGGAAGCTCCCCACCCACCCACCCTTTTCCCTGCCTTTCTGGTGGGGCTGCAAGCGTGGCTACTTGGAATGGGGTGTGTGTGCGGGGGGGGTGGTGTCGCCCCACTTACCTGCCAGGGCCAGCTGTGAGGAATGGCATCTTCCCCGTTGACCACCCTTCCGGTTCGGATGGGGGAGTAGGATGGGTCTCCGCAGCCGTGGGCTGTGCAGAAGTTGGGGGGTGGGAGGGAAAAAAAAAATATCACACAATCTTAGTCACACGGAAGTTGCCTTTCCGACTTTAGGTCTGTTTCCCTGCTCTTCCTGGCCACTAACTCTCTACGTGAGTGCGTACACACACACACACACACACACACACACACTCAGTGAAATACTAGTCAACCACACACACACCCCTCTTCTGCAAATGCCAATCCAGTGCCTGGAGCTGTGCAAAGGGAGTAGGTGTGTCTGCTTCCACAACAGCCTCACACACAGCCTCACACACAGACACACACAGACACACACAGACACACACACCCTGCCACCTGCTTTGCCTGAACAGCCCTCCAAGGACTGGCCAGAGCCAAGGCCCCCAACTCTTGGGGTTGATGCCCAGTGGCCCGGCAGAAAGGAGAGCCACCAAAAAAAAACATAATTTTTTTTTGGCCTGGCATGGGAGCCTCGTTCTCCGCCTTTGCCGGGAGCCCGGCAAGGTGCCCCGTGCCCCATGCCCAGGTGCTGGGCTTTACCCTCGGCGGCCAGCAGGAACGCAACCAGGAGTCTCCACATTGCTGATGGCAGAGTGACCCTCTGGGAGCGAGGCGTTAGCTGCAGCCCCTTTTATGCCCAGCTCAAGGACGGAGGTTAGCCTTGGGTCCCCCGGCTCCTATCTGCCCCCCAGCTGTTCGGAGGACAAGGGAGGGGGGGGACTAGGGGGCATTTCTGGGGCGCTGCCAATCCGTGCCGGCAGGGCAAAAGGCCTGACGGGCCCAGAGCAGGGGGCGTTACCTCTGATCTTAACTCAGGTTAGCTTCCGTCGGGGGCCAGGAGGACTAGAAGCTTGTCTCGGCGCGAAGAAGGGACCAAGAGAAGGCCCAGGGTTCGAGGCTTGGCCAGCCTCGCTTTGACCCAGCGGGGCTGACCTGCCCTGATGGGAGGAGACCCCAGCCTCTCTCTCCAGCACGCACCCATCTCCCCCCACCGGGCTGTCCGAGAGAGAGAGAGAGAGAGAGAGAGAGAGAGAGAGAGAGAGAGGAGAGAAGAGAGAAGAGAGAGAGAGAGAAGAGAGCGCCTCTGAGCATCCGCAGAGGGCCTCTTCCTTTGACATCCCCAGAAAACCAGAGCCAGGGAGAAGCTGGCATTCTCCGGGGCTGTCCATCTTGGCATCCGTAGCCGCTTTCTCTTTCATAGCCTTTCATGGTAATGTCGGTGTCTCTTTCTCTCTCCCCCCCCTCTCTTCCCCCCCCCCCCACTATTTAATACGCTCATTCAAAGCCTGGCCGAAGAAGGAAGGAAGGGGAAAGATCTCGGCAGATCTTTAGTCAGATAAGAAAGAGGGGGGGGGTAGCCGGTCACCAACCTCCCCCCCCGAAAGGGGACGGTCAGTTGGCCAAGCCTTGCCTTGCCTGGGGCTGAGCCATTTCCAGAATTCTGGCTGCCGTTTGGGGATTTATTTTATTTTTTCCCCCACCAAATAAGAGCCGGATCCCAGAGACTTGCTTCACACCTCAGCTCTCCTTCGGCTGGGAACTCCCGCCCTTCTGGGGCCTCCAGAGCCCAGCTAGGCTGTCCCTGAAGCCCCCCCCACCCCACCCCACCCTACCCGCTGCTGCTGCTTCTTCTCCCGGCAGGGCCTGGGAACCCAAGCAGATGGGCAGGTTATCTTAGAAATCATTAACCAGCTGGAGCCAGGCGGGAAGGTGACTCTTGGAGCAGGGGGTGGGGGGGGTGGGGGGGTGAGGAAGAGGGAGGGGCAAGGGGAGGGGGAAGTGAAGGAGGTCTCCTCTTTGGACCCCTCTATCGCTGGAGAGCTGGTCCTTCCCTGGCTTGGCGGAGGCCCAGCGCCCAGGACTGGACGGTTCGGCCGCTTCCGTTTCCAGAAAGGCCACCTCAAAAGGGTTTTCCAAGGAAAAGGGTCTTTTTTGAGGCGGGGGGGTGGTTTCTTCCCAAAGAGTCACCCACCCCCCTCACCTGAGCCAGAGAGCCTCGGGCCGGCGCCGAGGGGCTGCGTCTGATCTGGCTCAGGTGGGAACGCAAAGCGTGCCAGCTTTGTGGCTCCTCGTGGGATGTGCCGAGCCGCCTTTGCCTTCCGCCCAACAAGCCACCATCGTGCGAAAGTCCAAGTCAGCCAGCCCAGGCAGCCGGGCTGGCAGAGCCACACAGCTCCACGCTCGGCGCAAGCAAGGCGGCTTCACCGCCCTCGGATGGCCGAAAGGCGGCCGGGAGGCTTGCAACGGGGGCCGCTCCCGCCGTTCCTCCCCGGCGGTCTTCCGCTTCGAAGATAGACTGCTGTGGAACGTCAGAGCCGGCAGGGGCCATCCCCTCTGCCCGTCTGTCCAAGCCACGATCCGGATATGAGATAGGAGAGGCTTTTGCGTTGCTGGCTGGCCTAAGAACCAAGGCCATTTCTGAGGCCTTTGGGCATCTGAGGTTCCCCCAGTGCTGTTCTGACTGGTGGTGAGTCCCAAGATCAGGGGTCTTCCAAACTCGGCCCTTTGACGACTCCTGGACTTCAACTCCCAGAATTCCTCAGCCAGCCTGCCTGGCTGAGGAATTCTGGGAGTTGAAGTCCAGGAGTCATAAAAGAGCCGAGGTTGCCTACCCCTGTCCTGGCCCAAAGCGCAGACTAGAGGGACCGGGCGGGTTCCCACCACAATGCCCTTAACCCGCGGGACACCCTGCCACCAGACGGAGCCCGCTCTCCTGCATTCGGAGGGCATCCGAGGGGGGAAGACTTCACAGCTGCCAGACCGGTGGCGAGTCCCAAGATCAGGGGTGTGTGTGTGTGTGTGTGTGTGTCTTCCGACTCGGCCCTTTGACGACTCGTGGACTTCAACTCCCAGAATTCCTCAGCCAGCCTGGGAGCTGAAGTCCACCAGTCATCCAGAGGGCCGATTCGGAAGACCCTCGTCCTAGATCAAGGGCAGTCCTACCCAGTGCTTTTTTGTGTGTGAAAGAAAAAGGTGCCGGAACTCACACACGTCATACAACCCGCCTTGCCTACCCTACAAGGTTCCATTCAAAAAAGGTACCGGAACTCACACTCGTCATACAACCCGCCTTGCCTACCCTACAAGGTTCCATTCAAAAAAGGTGCCGGCACTCACACACGTCATACAACCCGCCTTGCCCTACCCTACAAGGTTCCATTCAAAAAAGGTGCCGGCACTCACACACGTCATACAACCCGCCTTGCCCTACCCTACAAGGTTCCATTCAAAAAAGGTGCCGGCACTCACACACGTCATACAACCCGCCTTGCCCTACCCTACAAGGTTCCATTCAAAAAAGGTGCCGGCACTCACACACGTCATACAAGCCGCCTTGCCCTACCCTACAAGGTTCCATTCAAAAAAGGTGCCGGCACGCCGTTCTGAGCGTTCTATGAGAAAAAAAGCCCTGGTCCTACCCATCCTGGATGCCCATAAGCAGTGGCCTTTTGGCACACACACACACACACCTCTCTTGAAGGTCGCTCAGAGGAGGAAGAGGCAGAGGGCAGCGTCGGGGGTGGGTGGGTGGGCTAGATCAGCGTTTCCCAACCTTAGGAACTTGAAGTTGCGTGGACTTCAACTCCCAGAATTCCCCAGCCAGCATAGCTGGCTGGGGAATTCTGGGAGTTGAAGTCCACGCATCTTCAAGTTCCTAAGGTTGGGAAACGCTGGGCTAGATGACCTCTGGGGGAGTTCCAACCTGACTTATCTGGCTGTAGGGCCGGCTTCAAGCAGGAAGGCCGGCCTGCCTGCCTGCCTGCCTGCCTTGCGGGGGCGGGACAGGCGGGGCCGGCGTGTCCAGGCAGGGAGGGATTTGGTTTGGGGGGGGCGGTTGGCGGGGGTGGGGGCTTCGGAGCCCAACCCCGCCGCTTTCTCCCGCGCCCGTCCGCCGGAGAATCCAGGCCGGGTTTGCCGGGGCTCCAGCCGGCCGGGGCGGGGCGAAAAAAAGTCCCGGCGGCGGGGGGGGGGGGTTTGCAAAAAAAAAAGAAAAAAAGTTGAGCTGGGCTCGCCCTTTCGCCGCGCCGAGCAGCAGCAGCAAGCGGGGCAGCGGACGGCAGAGGCGGCGAAGGCTTGGCGGGACGGACTCGGGCCTCGGGGCAGCCGCGATGCTCGGCGGCCGGGCGCTGGTGGCGGCCCTCTGCGCCGCGGCGGTGCTGAGCGTAAGCGGGGCAGGGCTGGGGGTGCCGGGGGGGGTCCCCGGGGGTCGCGCTTTTAGGGGCCAAGGCGGGCCGGGTTGGGCTGGGAGGACGGCGGGGGCTCTAACTGGAAACGCGGCTGCCCTGCGTGGCGCTGGGGCTGCTCGCTTTGGACTCGAACTCAAGCGCGCGCCGGATTCGAACTCAAGCGCGCGCCGGACTCGAACTCAAGCGCGCCGGGCCTCCCTCGCCACGTCTCGGGGGCTCCGGGCATCGCCGCTGGAGGAGAGAAGAGAGAGACGGAGAGATACCCGGGCACTTACCAGCGCCGCTCCGGCTTTGAGGCGCTCTCCTCGGTCCCTCTTCCAGGCAGCTCCTCCGCTGGCCGGGCCAGACCCGCCGTCGGCTGCCTTCCCTACCGTCCGTCCGTCTCTGCTCCCAGGTGGGCAGCCTCCTTCCTTCCACCCGTCCGGGCGGCTCCTCGGCCGTCCGGCGAACAATGGGCTCCCTTGTGCCTGGCTTTTTTTGGCGGGGATGGGGGGGTGGGTCGTCGATCCCACGGCCTCCCGGCCCCTCCCTGGATGGCCGGTCTTAAGGGCGCGTTCCTGATGGGTTTGCCTGCCTGCCTGCCTCGTTGCAGCCTGGTGGGCTGCAGCCTGGTGGGCTGCAGCCTGGTGGGCTGCAGCCTGGTGGGCTGCAGCCTGGTGGGCTGCAGCCTGGTGGGCTGCAGCCTGGTGGGCTGCAGCCTGGTGGGCTGCAGCCTGGTGGGCTGCAGCCTGGTGGGCTGCAGCCTGGTGGGCTGCAGCCTGGTGGGCTGCAGCCTGGTGGGCTGCAGCCTGGTGGGCTGCAGCCTGGTGGGCTGCAGCCTGGTGGGCTGCAGCCTGGTGGGCTGCAGCCTGGTGGGCTGCAGCCTGGTGGGCTGCAGCCTGGTGGGCTGCAGCCTGGTGGGCTGCAGCCTGGCCGAGGGTTCAGGAGGATGGGGCCGAGGGTTCAGGAGGATGGGGCCCAGGGTTCAGGAGGATGGGGCCCAGGGTTCAGGAGGATGGGGGCGAGGGTTCAGGAGGATGGGGCCCAGGGTCCAGGAGGATGGGGCCGAGGGTCCAGGAGGATGGGGCCGAGGGTTCAGGAGGATGGGGCCCAGGGTCCGGGAGGATGGGGCCGAGGGTCCGGGAGGATGGGGCCGAGGGTCCGGGAGGATGGGGCCCAGGGTCCGGGAGGATGGGGCCGAGGGTCCGGGAGGATGGGGCCGAGGGTCCGGGAGGATGGGGCCCAGGGTCCGGGAGGATGGGGCCGAGGGTCCGGGAGGATGGGGCCGAGGGTCCGGGAGGATGGGGCCGAGGGTCCGGGAGGATGGGGCCGAGGGTCCGGGAGGATGGGGCCCAGGGTCCAGGAGGATGGGGCCGAGGGTCCGGGAGGATGGGGCCGAGGGTCCGGGAGGATGGGGCCGAGGGTCCGGGAGGATGGGGCCCAGGGTCCGGGAGGATGGGGCCGAGGGTCCGGGAGGATGGGGCCGAGGGTCCGGGAGGATGGGGCCGAGGGTCCGGGAGGATGGGGCCGAGGGTCCGGGAGGATGGGGCCGAGGGTCCGGGAGGATGGGGCCCAGGGTCCGGGAGGATGGGGCCCAGGGTCCGGGAGGATGGGGCCGAGGGTCCGGGAGGATGGGGCCGAGGGTCCGGGAGGATGGGGCCGAGGGTCCGGGAGGATGGGGCCCAGGGTCCGGGAGGATGGGGCCCAGGGTCCGGGAGGATGGGGCCGAGGGTCCGGGAGGATGGGGCCGAGGGTCCGGGAGGATGGGGCCCAGGGTCCGGGAGGATGGGGCCGAGGGTCCGGCAGTCGCTTGCTGCTGCAGTCTTTGAGCGGGACAGGGTGGGCTCTAGGGCAGCCCAGGGCAAGCAGAGGCAAAGACCGGCTCCGTTTGACCAGCGGATGGATGGCAAGGGGCTGGGTTTCCCCCGTGCCCAGCTTGCTGCCTTGGCACGGCCTTGCTTGGCCCTGTTCTCCAGATGGTCCATGCCACCTTCTATTCTGGGCATTTGGGAAGGCAGGGAAAGATGGCATCAGCAGCCAGAGGCGCCACACGCCGCCTGCCTGCCCCAAGTGCGCGGCGTAATGCCGGGCGGGTCTCCCCTGCTTGCTTGGGTGGGAGAAAAATGAGGTTTTTTTCCCAGTCCAGTCTGTCCTTGGACGGTTGTTTCATCTCAAAACCCTGTTAGTCTTTGACTCTGTGTGTGTGTGTGTGTGTGTGTGTTGTGTTGATCCAGAAGATGAGCTTATTTGGGAAAGCCATTCAACCGGTAGATGACTTTTCCATGTTGCTCAATCGGGGAGAGGGGGGCAAATTGATCGGTTTAACACACTATTCCGGACCGCGTTTTTTGTCTTCTTAAGGTGCAGTTTGCAGATCGCCAAGGCTGTGTTAGAAGAACTTGTCTGTTCTGTTCACGCCCGCTTTGATTTTCTTGCGGAGTAGTTTGCGAAATAAAGAGGCTGGTTTCTGGCCCGTCACGTTTGGGGAGGGGTCCCTGAGCAGTCTTGCGTCTCCTGGCCGTGTGTGTGTGTGTGTGTGTGTGTGTTTGGGAAAGGAAGAGTTAGCCTTGGGGCAAGTTTGGTCGTAGAGCATTTTGAGCCACCCTCTCCTGGGCGGGCCAAAAAAAAAAAAAAAAAAGGCGAACTCGGCTGGCTGCCTCTCCGTCCTCTGACCGGTTGTGGGCTGCGGGTTTCTCCGCACGAGGCCTTTGTGTGGTCCTGGTTCCGTTTGGCAACCTTCATCCCTTCCTCGGGTCTCTGGCTTTGAGGACTCCCCGTGGGGGCGAGGAAGGGAGAGGGTGGGAACCCCCTGTGAGTCTGGAGGCATTTACACCTGCTTCCGCTGCTCTACCTGTCAAGCACCCCACCTGGGATGGGATGCTTTGCCGCCCCGCCCCCCCTCCCCGATGACCTGCGGCCCCCCTTTCCCTCCTAAGCACTCTGCAGGTAGACCCAGTTCTCGGGACAGGGGTCCCCGTGGGTTCCTTCTCTGGAACCCAGGAGAGCTTCGGGGTGCTGGGAGCCGGGTCTCCGAGGCGGGACCCTCTTCCGGACGGCCTTTTTCCCCCAGGGAGCAAGTGCCTTCGGGCGGAGGCTGCAGGCCAAACGTGCCCGCCTTCCCCTCCTCTCCCTGGGTGTGTGGTTTCCACGCAAGGGGTTAAGTTGGGGAGGCCTTTTGCTCTGCCAACCACCCCCCCCACCTCCCCGCTGGCTGCAAAGAGGGCAAAGAGCATGGGAGGAATGCCTGATAAGCAGGTTGGAGGGGGTGGGACCTCGGCGGCTGCGTGCCAGTGATGCCATGGGGCCGGAGGAGCTTCCCCACAGGCAGGGGTCGGCAACCTCGGCTCTTTTATGACTCGTGGACTTCAACTCCCAGAATTCCTGAGCTGGCTCAGGAATTCTGGGAGTTGAAGTCCACGAGTCATAAAAGAGCCGAGGTTGCCGACCCCTGCCCACAGGCATGGCTGGCAAGCGAGGCTGCTTCGGCCTGGCTGGGGGGCCGGGGAATCCTCCCCACTTTGAGTGGCTTTCTGCCCTGCAAAGGGTGGGGCCTGGCCTTTGGCCCACACCTGTGGATCCTTCCCACCGGCTGATGCGTCTTCCAGGGGTGTTGCCTTGCCGTTGACCAAACCCCCCCCCCCTCCACACCGTCCCCCAGTCTCTAGAGGAGTTGGACCGGTGCCCTGCCGGATCGCCGGACAGTCCCGGTGGGTTTGAAATGAGGCAGTTTTAGAACTGGCCCCCCAAGCGGCCCGTTTGTCCCGTGGGGCGGTCAAAAGCCCTTTCGGGGCTGGGCTGCTGGGAATTCTCGGAAGATGCCTTCTTTTTCCGGCTGATATGGGGGTGGGGGGGTGGGGGAAAAATCTCTTCCTTCCCCCTTCTTCCTCCCACCCCCCCCCCTGTCCCTCCATCCCCACCCCCATCATCTCTCCCTGTGCCTGCGGCCCGTCGGCTGCTATTTTGGAGTCGGCTCAGAAGGATAATTTGGGCAGGGAGAGGAATGTCGCTGCTTTTGGACCAGAAGCTCCAGCAGAGAATAAACTTGACGGCGGGGTGGGTGGGGAGAAACTCTGTTCAGAGCCGGTCTGAGGGTCAAGGAGACGGAGCTGGCGGCTGGGGCACAGTGTGTGTGTGTGTGTGTATGGGGGGTGGGCACCACCGATCGGGCAGGCCTGCTTTCTGCCTGCGGAGCTTCCCGGAAGCGGGCATGGCCTTCCCGGGGCAGCTAGCTGTCCCGCCTCCCCAAATCCTTGAAGGCTCACGGGTTAGCAATTAAAAGGTAGTTAAGTGACTTAAGGAGCCCTTCTGTGTGCCTTGGACTCGTATTTCAGACCACCCGTGCCCCCCAGCGCCACCCTGGGCTGGGAATGTTTTAACTGCCCCCTCCCTCCGCGCACTGGTTTTTTTTTCTCCAAACGCTGTGTCTTCCCTTGCAATTAACTTCTCTCTCTCTCTCTCTCTCTCTCTCTCTCTCTCTCTCTCTCTTTTTCTCCCTTCCCCTCTCTCTTTCTCATTCTCTTTTACCTTCCCTCTCTCTCTCTCTTTCTCTGTACCTCTCTTTCTCATTCTCTCTCTCTTTTTCCTTCCCCCCCTCTCTCTCTCTTTCTCTTTTTCTCCCTTCCCCTCTCTCTTTCTCATTCTCTTTTACCTTCCCTCTCTCTCTCTCTTTCTCTGTACCTCTCTTTCTCATTCTCTCTCTCTTTTTCCTTCCCCCCCCTCTCTCTCTTTCTCTTTTTCTCCCTTCCCCTCTCTCTTTCTCATTCTCTTTTACCTTCCCTCTCTCTCTCTCTGTACCTCTCTCTCTTTCTCATTCTCTCTCTCTTTCCTTCCCCTTCTCCCTCTCTCTCACTCTTTCTCTTTTTCTCCCTTCCCCTCTCTCTTTCTCATTCTCTCTCTCTTTCCTTCCCCCTCTCCCTCTCTCTCTCTCTTTCTCTCTTTCTCCCTTCCCCTCTCTCTTTCTCATTCTCTTTTACCTTCCCTCTCTCTCTCTTTCTCTGTACCTCTCTTTCTCTTTCTCATTCTCTCTCTCTCTTTCCTTCCCCTTCTCCCTCTCTCTCTCTCTCTCTCTTTTTCTCCCTTCCCCTCTCTCTTTCTCATTCTCTTTTACCTTCCCTCTCTCTCTTTCTCTGTACCTCTCTTTCTCTTTCTCATTCTCTCTCTCTTTCCTTCCCCCTCTCCCTCTCTCTCTCTCTTTCTCTCTTTCTCCCTTCCCCTCTCTCTTTCTCATTCTCTTTTACCTTCCCTCTCTCTCTCTTTCTCTGTACCTCTCTTTCTCTTTCTCATTCTCTCTCTCTTTCCTTCCCCCTCTCCCTCTCTCTCTCTCTTTCTCTCTTTCTCCCTTCCCCTCTCTCTTTCTCATTCTCTTTTACCTTCCCTCTCTCTCTCTTTCTCTGTACCTCTCTTTCTCTTTCTCATTCTCTCTCTCTCTTTCCTTCCCCCTCTCCGTCTCTCTCTCTCTTTCTCCCTTCCTCTCTTTCTCATTCTCTTTTACCTTCCCTCTCTCTTTCCTTCCCTCTCTCTCTCCCTCTCTTTCTCCCTCTTTCTCATTCTCTCTCTGTCTCTTTCCTTCCCTCTCTTTCTTTCTCCTTCCCTCTCTCCCTCTCTCTTTCTCCCTCCCTCTCTCTTTCTCATTCTCTCTCTTTCTTTCTCCTTCCCTCTTTCCCTCTCTCTCCCCCTCCCTCCCTCCCTCTCTCTTTTTCTCTCCCCCTTCCTCCCTCTCTTTCTCTTTTTCTCCCCCTCCCTCCCTCTCTCTCTTTCCTCCCCCATTCTCTTTCCCTCCCTCCCTCTCCCTTTTTCTCTGTCCCTCTCTCCTTCCCTTTCTCTCTCTCTCATTCTCTCTCCCTTCCTCCTTCTCTCTCTCTCCTTCTCTCTTTCTCTCCCCCTCCCCCCCAGTTTGTGCACTACCAGATCAGAAATTGGGGTGCAAAAGAGGGGGTGGGCATCGTCTTCCCCCAGAGGCCTACCTCTTCCTTCGCCCTCTTCTTGGGGTCAGCTTCCCTCTCTCCCTCTCTCTTTCTCCCTCCCTCTCTCTTTCTCATTCTCTCTCTTTCTTTCTCACCTATTTGGTTTGGTGTGTACATGCCTGGCATCTGAATGCCTGAAGGAAACGCCTGGAAGTTGGAGGTGCAGAGAGCTGTCTCCCCTTTTGTAGGGGGGGGCGTGCGTTTTCAGGCGCCCGTCTGCCCTGGGTTGAAGGGAGGCCTGGCAGCGCACGCCTTGACTCCCTTTCGCTCCCCGTAAACGGCCAGCAAGCCCCTTTCGCTAGCCACCAATCGCCCCCCCTGCAACTGGCTTTTGGGTTGTGTCCCCGCAAGGCCGGCCCGCCGTGTTTCCTCTCCCTCCCTCCCTCCACTGGGCAGACAGGTTGCGACTGGGGCCGGTGGGCATCTTGCCCAGCTGCTGCCGAGTGCCAGATTCTGCCTGGCCCCCTCCGGGCTGAACTTGTAGCCTTGGACATTTGCCCAGGAAGGAGACTGGAGAAGAGATGGACACGGTTGGGCTGTTGGCATCTCCCCACCGCCATTTCCCCTCGGCGGCGTGGGGGCCGGGGCCTCGGGGCCCTCGCCTCGCTTGAACCCGGCTTCCCTGCCAGACCAGGGGGAACCCGGGCTTGGTACCGCCAAGCCGGAAACAGCTTCCTGACCTCGCCTCCTGTAGCCCTAGCAGGCCGGAAATAGCTAAGCTAGTATTCATCATAGTCTCCCTGCCCCACGGAGGCTGCCCCGTCTCTCTTGGGGCTGGGAAGGGCCCGTCCAAACCCGGTGGGGAAGCAGGCCTCCGTCCCATATCTTCCGCCCTTGCCAAGGTGCCCTAAAACCCCGGCCGTGCCTGGCCTGGGCCGTTGCTCCCACGGGGAGGCTCAAGCCAAGCCAAGGGCAAAAGCGGTGTGTGTGTGTGTGTGTCCCAGAGCCTTGCCCCACGTTGGCAAGGACTCTGTTCGCCCCGCTTGTTGCCGAGACGGCTTCTCCCTCCCTGACCCCTGATTTCGGCCCCACCTGGACCGCCCGTTGGCTGCAGAAGTCCAGCTGTTTTCCAGACGCAGCCGGCCGAAACAGTCCTGCAGGGAAGTCCCCCCCCCCCCACACACACACCTTCCTTTCATGATGTGAAGGAAGTAAAAAAGAAACAATGAGGGCCAGCCTCTTCCCACCCCACCCCGTTTCCAGCCCCAAGGCGGCTCAGCGAGATGGAGAGAAATGCCAGCCACCCCCACCCCACCCCCACCACTCCGGAGTCGGAAAAGGCGCTTCTGTCCTAGGCTGGGGAAAAAATCGGCAAGAGGGCAGAGGGTGGAGACCCACAGAAGAACTAGGGCAGGGGTCTTCAAACGTGGCCCTTTGGATGACTCGTGGACTTCATCTCCCAGAATTCCTCGGCCAGCGTGCCTTAAGTCATAAAAGGACTAAGTTTGAGGACCCCCGGTATAGACTCTCCTGCTTGAGCTGGGGGGGTTGGGCTAGATGACCTCCAAGGTGTCCCTTCCAACTCAGGGGTCTTCAAACGTGGCCCTTGGACTTCAGCTCCCAGAATTCCTCAGCCAGCACAGACCATATAAGCCAGGGTTCCTCAAACTTGGCCCCTTGGAGGACTCCTGGACTTCAACTCCCAGAATCCCACGCGTGTCCCGGCTGAGGAATTCTGGGAGTCGAAGTCCCCAAGTCCTCCAAGGGCCCAAGTGTGAGGACCCCTGAACTAGGGCAAGGCAACTGGAGCCTCTGGGCTAGAGATATCCTGGGCTGTCCTGCTTGGTGACCGGCCTTTGCCATCCCGGTGCCTCCCTTTCTGTTTCTGCAGAGGCTGTGCCGGGGTTGGGGAGGGGTAGGTGCCAGTCCCCAGAGGTGGCTTTGAGGGTCTCGCGGGCGGAAGGACCCCTCCAGCTGCCCTCCAGAGGTTTCGGCTGGGCACAGGGTACGAGCCTCAGCAGCGGCAAAGCCGGCTCGGGTTTTTCGTTCCCGGCGGGCATCGGAGCCTCCTCGCTTGCCCCAGCGGGCGAGAACTGCCTTGGTTGGCACGAGGGCACGGGGAAGGATCTTGGCTCAGACGGGCACGCCACCGCCTCGGCTGCCCCGGGTGTATTTTTGGGGGCCCTGGAAAAGCGACACCTTCTCACCGGTGCCCGCGCCCGGCTGCTTTGTGGATTTCTAAAGAAATGTATTTATACGCCCGAGGCTGTATAAATAAAAATGACGGATTGGTGGGTTGGCTGCCTTTCCTTGCGGGAAGGAGGGCGGCGGCTGGCTCCTCCGGATGAAGTCCTGGATTGTCGGGGTCAGCTCCCCACCTCGCTGGACAGCTTCAACTGCCCTACTTTTTGGGGTGGGGTGGGGGGGGCACAGCCCCCAGAGCTGCATTCTGGTGTCCCAGCAGTCCTGGGGCACTTCTTGAGTTTCTCCTCCTCATTGCCCCGTTTGCCAGGCCCTGCCCGCTGCTGGCCTTCTCGAGGGGGGGCATGGGAAGGGGGGCATAGGAGGGGGGGGGCAACGGTGATCTTTCCCTAGCTCAAAGGGGCTGGAAGGGCTCGGCGGGATAGCCGTCCCATCCTGGTCTGACCCATCCCGTCCTTCCTGCAGCAGAGAGCCCCCCCTCCTCCTTTGCGCCCCCCCCTCCCCGCACAAGCTCCGTTTCCTCCCTTTGGAAATGCGGGGAGGGGGGGCGGGAAGAGAGGATTATTCGCAGCCTGTGGGAAGCGATAACAGAATCCTCCCCATGGAAAATCCTCCCCATGGAAAGAGTGACCGGGCAGTGTGGGAAGCACCGGGGGGGGGGGGGAGGAAGGGGCTCAGATTCAAAGGGGGGGGAGCGCCTGGCTGCTGTTTCTGCCTGGGCCTGAGGCCCTGGGCGGCGAGGGGGGGGGCGGAGACCAGGAGGGGAGCCGGTGCCAGTGGGGGTTAGGGGGGGGAGGAAGACCCCCCCTCCTTTTCTGTTTGTCCCTGCAACCTTTGGAGTTCTCCAGTCTCTGCCCTGGAAGCGAAGGGATCTGTTTTGGAGGCCAAAGTGGCCTCCAAATCTGACTTTTGAGGCCGATAATTAGAGGGTTAGGGTTCCAAGGGGTGATATTCTCTCCCTCTCTCTCTTTCTCTCTCTTTCTCATTCTTTCTCTCCTTCCCTCTCTCACACACATTCTTATTCTCCCTCCCTCTTTCTCATTCTCTTTCTTTCTTTCTCATTCTTTCTCTCCCTCCCTCTCTCACACACATTCTTATTCTCCCTCCCTCTCTCTCTTTCACTGTTTTCTCTCTCTCTCTCTCTCTCTCTTTCTTTCTTTCTCATTCTTTCCCTCCCTCCCTCCCTCACACACATTCTTATTCTCCCTCCCTCCCTCCCTCTCTTTCACTTTCTCTCTTTCTCTCTTCCCCCTCTTTCTTTTTCTTTCTTTCTTTCTTTCTTTCTTTCTTTCTTCTTTCTTTCTTTCTTTCTTTCTTTCTTTCTTCCTTTTCTTTCTTTCTTTCTTTCTCATTCTTTCTCTCCCTCCCTCTCTCTCACACACATCCTTATTCTCCCTTCCTCCCTCCGTCTTTCACTTTCTCTCTCTCTCTCCCTTTCTCTCTTCCTCCCCCCTCTCTTTCTTTCTCTCGTTCCCTCCCTCTCTTTCACTTTCTCTCTCTCTCCCTCCTCTCTCTCTCTCTCTCTCACTTTCTCTCTCTCCCTCTTTCTCTCTCCCTCCCTCTCTTTCTTTTTCTCATTCTCTCTCCCTATCTCTCGTTCTCTCCCTCTCTCTCTATCTCTCGTTCTCTCATTCTCTCCCTCCATCCTCCTCACTCTGTCTTCCTCTCGCATTCTCTCGTTCTCTCCCTCCCTCTCTCTTTCACTCTTTCACTTTCTCGTTCTCATTCTCTCTTTCCCTCCCTCCCTTTCCTCCCTCTCTCTCTTCCCCTTTTTTGGGGGTGGGGTGGGGGGAATGAGGAGGCAGGGGGCCTGGGAGCCCCAGGAGAGGCAGCAGGGATGAAAGGGCCCCGTTCAAAGCCGCGCGCAGCAGTGCAATCCGGAATAGAATAATTGCTCTTATTCTCTCTTTCACTTTCTCTCTCTCTCTTTCTCATTCTTTCTCATTCTCTTTCTTTCTTTCTCATTCTTTCCCTCCCTCCCTCTCTCACACACATTCTTATTCTCCCTCCCTCTCTCTCTCTTAGTCTCCTCGGCTAAGCTAGGCCTCTGCCTGCACTTGTAAGGGTGGTTGGGAGTGCCAGGGTTTGGAACCTTGAGGACTAGAAGCTTGCGCTCTCCTGAACTCTGATCCGAAGCCCCGTGGGTTTTCCGGCAGGGTTGGCTGAATGGGGGTGTCCTTCCTCCCGGAGGCTCCATGCCACCCCTTCCTTCCTCTCCCCTCCTGGCACAGGATTTGGGGGACTTTGGGGAAGGAGGGGTCTTCCTCCTTGATTAAAGGGCCGAGCGGAGGAAGATGGATGGTGCCACGGGGGGGGGGCACTCCTTTCCTCCCCTTCCTGTACCGAGTCCCTTGGAAAGGTCCGAGAAGGAAGCGCCTGGCCTTCGGGCCCCGGAGCTCTCTGTTGGCAGGGGCTTTCTGGGGGGGGGGCAGGAAGCCTGCAGAGCAGTTCAGCAGCTGGGGGGGTGGGGGGGCGGAAACCTGGCAGCCGGGAGGAGGAAAAAAAAATGGGGCAGGACTTGCAGTCACAAAGAGGAGCTGGAGTCAGGCAGCAGAATGAAAAAGTGCCCCTCCCCCAGAGCTAATTTGGTCTAGTGGTGAAGGCACCAGGCCAGAAACCAGGAGACGGTGAGTTCTAGTCCCGCTTTACGCATGAAAGCAGGCAGGGTGACTTTGGGCCAATCACCAGGAGGTGGTGAGTTCTAGTCCCGCCTTAGGCGTGAGAGCCCGCTGGGTGACTTTAGGCCAATCGCCAGGCGACCGAGAGTTCTAGTGTGCCTTCGTCGCGATAGCCGGCAGGGTGACTTTGGGCCAATAACTCTGAAATGGTGAGTTCTAGTCCCGCCTTAGGCGTGAAAGCCAGCTGGGCGACCATGCGCCAATCGCCAGGCGACCGAGAGTTCTAGTGTGCCTTCATCGCGATAGCCGGCAGGGTGACTTTGGGCCAGTAACTGTGAAATGGCGAGTTCTAGTCCCGCCTTAGGCATGAAAGCCAGCTGGGCGACCATGCGCCAGTCGCCAGGCGACTGAGAGTTCTAGTGTGCCTTCGTCGCGATAGCCGGCAGGGTGACTTTGGGCCAGTAACTGTGAAATGGTGAGTTCTATTCCCGCCTTAGGCGTGAGAGCCCGCTGGGCGACTTTGGACCAATCGCCAGGCGACCGAGAGTTCTAGTGTGCCTTCGTCGCGATAGCCGGCAGGGTGACTTTGGGCCAGTAACTGTGAAATGGCGAGTTCTAGTCCCGCCTTAGGCATGAAAGCCAGCTGGGCGACTATGCGCCAATCGCCAGGCGACCGAGAGTTCTAGTGTGCCTTCGTCGCGATAGCCGGCAGGGTGACTTTGGGCCAGTAACTGTGAAATGGCGAGTTCTAGTCCCGCCTTAGGCATGAAAGCTCACGAGGTGACTTTGGGCCTGTCACCAGGAGACGGAGAGTTCTAGTCCCGCCTTAGGCGTGAAAGCCGGCTGGGCGACTTTGGGCCAGTCCTTCTCTCTGACTCAGTGCAGCCCACCTAACAAGGCCGTTGTGAAGAAAATGGAAAAGAAAGAGGAGTAATCAGTTACGTCTGCTGCCCGGAGTTATTTATAGAGATGACGCCTTTGTCCCAACGGATGACCCCCCCAACGGGGTCTGGCTTCTCTGCCTTGCTTGTTTAAAGGCACCTTGCAGGGGCCACCTCCAAAAAGGCCCTGCTTATTCCCCCCTCCAAGGGCCATCCCTGCAACGGTCACCCGCGGAGCCTTTTGACCTTCTCACGGCCAAAGCTGGACATTCTCCTTTGGGACACATTTGGGAGCAGGAAGGGAAGGCTGGGGGGGGGAGACTGTTTTCGGGGGGGGAGGAAGGAACTGTGAGCTTTCAAGAGGCTGGACGTGTTTGTGCAAAGTTTCTCCCCTCCCGGGACAATTTCAGGAAACCGGTCAAGGCCTCGGTCTTTAAATAGCGCCCCGATGTTGCGGGAAGAGATGGTCATTGTTTGGGGCGGGGGGGGAAGGCAATGCAGCTTCCATTTTCCTAAGCACGGGGGGTGGGTGGGAAAAGGGGCGTAAAAACGAGCCGCGGAGAGGGGAGGGTTCCGCTGTGCCCGACACAGCGAGGACGATGGGATTTGTAAGCCTGAAAGGTCTGGACTAACTACTCTGACATCAAATCCCGCCAGGGCGAGAGCAGCGGAGGGGGGGAAAAAAAACAACCTCCAGCCCTTTTTTTGGTGTGTGTGGGGGGGCGGCACAGGGCAGCTCCCCAGCGGGATCAGCTCCTGCAGGAAGGGGGGGGGGCAGAAGCGCCAGGAAGAGTGGTGTGCGTGCGTGCGTGCGCTCGTCCCCGTGCCCAGATGTTCCCCTGCCAGCCGTGGCAGGGAGCAGTCCTGTACCTGCTTCCCTTCCTCCGCCGCGCTCCTCCCTTTGCACCCGGTGCCAAAAAGGGGACGGCGCGCCCTCTTCTTCACGTGGGGGGGGGGCCTCTCCCAGGGCGGGAACATCCAGCCAGACTCAGGAAGGCCGCCGTGGGTGCTGGCCACTCAGGTCCGGGCATCCTGGAAGCTGCGCCAGGCGCTAGGCAGGATGGGCGGGGAGGAGCCGGCCGGGTTGAGGGCCGGGAGGGGGAGCAGGAAAGGGGGCATCGCTGCCTCACCCCCCCCCCCAGATCTGCAGGTCAAGCAAAGCCAAGTGGCTGCATTCGCACAACTTGTGCAGCTTGCCGAAGGTTCCCGTCGTCGGGTCAGTTTTACGATTCAGCGTATTCGGGGCAACTCAGAAAACGGGGGTGCCTTGGCCTGAGGGGGGATTGGGGGGGGTTTTATTATTATTTTATTGGGGTTTTTTTATTATGTATTGATTGTTCTTTTAACGGGCATTTATTTAATTACTTTTAACTTTTGTAATTTTGTATTTTATTCTTGCCCTGTACACTGCCCTGAGTCCTTCGGGAGAAGGGCGGTATAGAAATATTAATAAATTAAAATTAAATTAAAATTGAAATCCCCCCCACCGTAAGAACGAGTTTCTTTTACACACACACACACACACACACACACACACACACACACCCCTCCCTTGTGGGGTTGGCTGCGTCCACCCAGCTGGGATCCAGCGGACGGGCAAGGCTGCTGCACTGACCACCACCACTCCCCTGTGTCCTCTGGATGGCTGGGAGGCTTTGCCGGTGCCCATGCCAGCCTTCTCGGCGTGAGCGGCTGAGGCCTTGATTGGCAGCTCGCCTCTCCATCCCCAAGGGAGCAGCTGGGCATCTCTGGGGCTGCGCAAGGAGAAGGAAGATCAGCTCTCCCTTTTGCTTCCACCACCCCCCTGCCCCCCCCGCCCCCCCCCCCCACCCCATCGTGATCCAGAGGTCTATTTTTTCCTGGGCTGTTGGGTCTCGTCGCACGACGGAAGGCTTTGTCTGAAATAGACCCTGTTTTCAATCCAGCCCAGGCTCTGGTGACAGGTGCAACTGGTCATTTGGGGGGGGGCGGGGAAGGAGAAGAGAGGGACGGGGCGGGGGGGGCTGTTTTCTTTCCGGCCAGGCCTGGCTGGGGATCCAGAGGCGGGCGGGGGGGGTAACCAATCCCAGAACGGGCTCCAGTGTCCGTTTCCGTAGCCAGCCAGGATTATGGGCAAACTGGACTTCTAGCTGCAGCCCGGATTTTTTTAGGGGAGGGGGATTTTGGCCAGCCTCTAGTTTAGCTTCCCTTCCTTGATTATTATTTTGGGGGGGGGCAGTGGGGGCTGGAAGCAGGCAGCTGGAAGAGCAAGGCTGGCTGAGGAGTGGAAGGGTCTTTGCAACGGAAGAAGGGCCTTGGCTGTGTTTGTTTGGGGGCGAGGGGGAGCAGAGACCCCAAGACACCTTCGAAGCGCGCACACACACACATACACACACACACACACACACACACACAAGGCTTGAGAGGGGCTCAGAAACCTCTCGGGGGTGTTGAAGGCCTGCCCAGTCCAGCTCTGGTGCCCTCAGAGCGGTCAGCGCCCAGTCCAGCAGCGTTGAAGGCCGGGTGTCTTCCTCGACTCCACCCGGGCAGAGGCTGAGGTCCAAATCTGTGGGCTCACCCCTACACACACACACACACACACACACACACACACACACAAAATGGCCTCTGCCATCCTGTGCACTAGGCCCCTTTCCATGATGGAATTTGCATGGTTGGTGCTGTGTGTGTGTGTGTGTGTGTGTGTGTGTGTGTGTGTGTGTGTGTGTGTGTGTGTGCATGGTGCGATTTCTGAGATCACCAGAGCCCCCTCTGCACCCAAGAGCTTTTTGGGCAGCGCTGGGCACCCTCTGCTCTCTTGGTTGGGCATGGCGTTTTCTTCCACCCCTCATCCAGCGGGCGGTACCTTGTGCCAGCTCTCCCGGCTTGGCCGAGGCCACTAGCTGTCCAGCTTCAAAGCGTCCGGGAGTCCCAAGGCAGACGGCCGGGCAGGTTGGCACGCTGCCCCTGCCGGCCTTCCCAGGCCCCACGGTTTCTCACACACACACACCCCGGTCTCCTACTTCCCCTCTTCCTTTCACAAAGGGCCATCCGTGTCCGGTTAAATCTCTTTTTTATGCCGGCAGCTCAATCCTTTGTCCCCGGCCCGGTCAGCCTGCAGTAATGCGGCCGTGCCCGTGTTTGCACAGGAAAATTGCTGCTTTGACGAATTCCTGCCCTCGGTCTGGAGCCCCGGGCGGCCCTCTGCCGAGGCGGCAAGACCGGCTGCTTTGCCTCACCTGAGTCCCCTTGAGGAGAGGGGGCCGGTGGAGCTGGAGGGCCCAGGTATCTCTTCAACGCCCCCCAACTCTGGATCACGACTATCGGCTTCCTTACCCTCAAGCAGCAGGCAGGGAAGTTGAATCTCTGTGCCCAGAGAGCCCCCTCCTTTTCCCCTCCTGCTCTCCAGAGGGGTGCTGGGTGCCCAGGGAGGGGGCAAGCCCCCCACCCCCATTCAGGGGGGCTAAAGGCTGGGATGGAGGGGGCAACGTGCGCTTTTTCCTGGATCTGCTGGCTAACGGGAGCCTTCCCTCAACCCTCAATCCTGTGCCCCACCAGGAGAGAGAAACCCAGGCAGACAGACACAGTGCGGCTGCCTTTGTGTGTGTGTGTGTGTGTGTAGGGGGTTTGTATGTGTGTGTGTGTGTGTGTGTAACCCCGGTCATTCGGCACATCCTTCCAACCTCTGGAGCTTCTGGCGAAGGTCACCTGCTCAAGTGTGTGTGTTTTAACAGCTCCCGTCACACACACACACACACACACACACACACCGAGGCGGCACCGATTTGAGAAGGGGCAGGTGGAAACCCCCCACCACCACCTTGCCAGGGCAAGTCTTGGCCTAACCGGAGGCCCTGGTTGCCAGCTCAGAGCGCCTTCCTGCGCAAGAAAGGTCGGGTCCTGTCGTGGGCAGCGTGAGCTTGCTGCGCACGCACACACACACACACACACACACACCGTTCTTGCTTCAGGGGTGCCCTGCGGCTTCCCCTCCGCTGGCATCCTCGGGGCACGGCTGGGAGCGGCTGCAAGGCAGGAGGGGAGGGGCCAGGCCAGGCCGAGCTTTCTTGCCAGGGGTGGCGAACGGGCGGCCTGGGCTTCTTGCATTGCGTTGTGAACTGTGAACAGTACCCGCGGGGTAACCCGTCTGCCAGTGCTGGCGTCCTGGGCCAAGGCTGGCGTCTCTCCTTCCCAGAAAGACACACACACACACACACACACACACACACACGGTGCATAGGACTCCTTGGTCGCTTCCTCAAGCATCGGTGAACCTAACCAGGCAGCCCTGGGCTTCTTTCCGCCATTGCGGCAGGGGTGGGAATTGCCTTTCCTGCATCCGCGGCGGTGCCAGTCAGCCAACAGCTGAACTGCAGGTCTGCAAGCAGGGGAGCCCCAGTTTGGTAGCAGTGCCAAGCTGGCCCTGGGCACCCCTTCTCCGAGGCCCACCTTTTGCTTCCGGGGCGAGGGGAAAATTCCCTTCAGAGCACCCTCTTCGGGTTTTCCGGTCGGCCGAGAATCCGCGCCGCCTGCTTCCTGCCATGCCTCTCTTGGTGCTGGGATGAAGGAGGGCTGGGCTGGGCTGGCATTCCTTCATTCCTCCCCACACCCGAGAGCCCTCAAGGCCCATCCTTAGGGAATCACAGCTTCCGCCCTTCCGCCCCAGAGCGCCTTGAGGACCCTTGCCTTCCGCTCTCAATGGGTCTCTCGGGCGCCTTCGGAACAAGCCCCTTTTGTAGCCTGCCAGCTTGGGCGCATCTGAAGGCGGTGAAGTGGCCCCAATCCCTTTGATGCTGTTTCTCCAGGCCCGGGGAGGGCGGGGGGGGGGCGTTTCCCCTGCATGGCACCCAGCCTTGCAGGGGAAGGAAAGGAGAATGACTCTCTGCTCGGCATCTTGCGAGCGGCTTATGCCAGGATTCGGGCATCGGGGAGGGGGGGCCAGGAGGAGGCCGGAGCTGCCTGGTGGGGGGGCTGTGGGCAGGAGATGATCCTGGGCTGCGAGACAATCTTCCCCCCCCCCACACACACACACACAAACCCTCCTCCTCTCTCCTGCAGGTGGCTCAGGCCTCCAGCCGACTGGACGAGGCCACGTTCCCGGAGGACACGGAATCGGAGATCACCCACTGGCTGCGGAAGGGTTACGATAGCACTTTTGACGATGAGGATCTCATGGCTGGGGGCCCGTCCGGAGGTGAGCCAGGGAGCGGAGGGGCCCGGAGGGCTTCGGAGAAGCCTCTTCAGTGCCCCCCCCTTTTGGCTCTCCTGCCCCCCCCCCACTGATCTCCTGGTTGTTGCAGATGAGAACGGCAGTGGAGAGAACGGCAGCGGGATCGTCTCGGTCGAGTCCCCCCAGGATCTCTTCTCCACAGGTGAGCGAGCGCGTGCCGGGCCGGCGGTCAGAGAACTTGGTGGAGCAGTGGGCTAATGCCTCCTTACGTAACACCAGCTGCCTGCAATTAGTGCAGGTTCGAGTCCCACCAGGCTCAAGGTTGACTCAGCCTTCCATCCTTCCCAGGTAGGTAAAATGAGGACCCAGATTGTTGGGGGCAATTAAGCTGACTTTGTAATAATGCCGCTTGGGGTGTGTGTGAAAGCCCTAATAAGCAGGCATATACATAGAATGAAGGCTACTGCTAAGCTTGTAAGCCGCCCTGAGTCTTCGGAGAAGGGCGGGATATAAATGGAATTAAAATAAAAAATAAATAAAAATAAATAAAATAACTCGCCCGAAGGAGGGCTGGTGAGACCCGAGGGGTGTCCCTCCCCAGCTCTTAAGGGCAGGGCGATCCCTTGGCAAAGGCCTCTGGTCCCGGACGAGACCCCCTTGCACCCGCTCCCGAGTTTCTGGGAGCCATGCTGGCGGCCTTCGTAGCTGCAGAAGATGCTGGGAGCATCCGGACCCGGCTTCGGATCTTCCCAGGAGCCGAGGCCAAGCTGCCTCCACGTGCAAGAATCTCCGCCAGCGCCCGCCAGCGCACGGAGCAGGCTCATCATCCGGGGGCGTGGATGGGAAAGGCGGCGGGGCGGATCTGTCTGGACGGGGGGTGGTGTCTCTGGGGCCGATGCTGCCCCGTTCTCGGAGCGTTTTAGCAGATGGCTTCCCTTCCTCCCTCCCTTCTCGCCAGGAACGAGGGGGGAAGAGATGTTTTTTCGCTCTTTTGAGGCCTGCCCTGTGCTGGGAAATAGCGAACCAGCCACGTTTGCCTTCAGGCCCACTCGGAGGGCGAGGGGTGCCCAGCCCCGGGGTTTTCCTCCGAGGAGCCTCGGGTCCGCAGCTCCCCTTGCGTTGAAAGCGGCAGCTGGCTGGGCGAGGCAGCCCTTTTCGGGCGTCCCTTGTCCTCCCTTGAACCCCGCTCTTTCTGCTGCCCTCCCCTCTATTCCTCCCTCCTCCCCCCCCCCCGGTTTTCATTCCCCGATGCTCTTTACCAGTGGATTCAAGCCCGACAGATGTGTGGCGTGTGTGCGTGCGTGCGTGTTTGTTTATTGCTTTGCCCCTGGGAAGCAGCAAACTCTGGCCTTGCTTACTTCGGACAACCCCTGTTCCAGAAAGCGGGGCCAGGCCCCTATGGCTGTCTTGTTTTTTTCGGCGACAGCTGGCGCAGCCGTTGGCCAGATGCAGCTGGGCCTGGACAGCCCGGCCCCGCTGATGTGTGGGTGTGTGAAGAGAGCGCGCTCGCACCCGACCTGGGGGAACGTGCCTCTTTTTTCCCCCCAGCCTCGGTCTAGCCATTCTGCCCACGCGTCCGTCGCTGGGTCAAGCCTCGAAGCCGGGGCTACCAGCAGATGGCTGTGGCTTCGGCTTCCTGGGAAAAGCCGGGGAGCTTCCCAAGGTGGGAGGGAGGACGAAGGGCTTCCGCTCTGGGCTTTCTTGGGCGCGGTGGGCCTCGGTGAGAGGGCCTCAGGAGAGGTCCTGCAGTGGGGTGGCTGGTCAGGGCCACGGGGGAGAAGAAAGCTGCCCGCGAGGTGGCCTTGCCGTTTGTCCTTGCACCTTCAGCTGGATCTCCAGATCTTTCTTTCTTTCGCCTCTCCTTTCTTCTTTCTCTCCTTTCTCTTCTGTGCAGACTTCTCATCTCCTCCTGCTCCTCCTCCTCCTTCTCCACTTCCTTCTCCTGCGGGCCCTCCTGCGCCTGCCCGCCTGGCCGCCCCCGAGCCGGACGATGAGTCTCCGCTCAGTAAGTGGCCGGTCCTCTCTCGGGCTAGAGGATCCCCCAGGACGAGGAGTTGGTGGAGGAAATCGGTTCCAGGCTGGGAGAGCAGCGGGACCCCTCGCCTGCTGGACGGGACGGGGGTCAGGCCATGCCGGGAGAGAGATTTATTTTTTTTATTTTATTTTATTTAGATTTATATACCTCCCTTTCCCGAGGGACTCTACAGGGCATTTAAAAAACAGTCAATACAAACGTTAAAACAAAATTAAAAGAGATTAAATGGAACCCTGAGAAAATTAAAACCCAGTTAAAATTAAAATTGAAAATATTCTCAGCCTGGGCCAGAGAGCTCGAAGAGCCAGGTCTTCAGGTCCCGGCGGAATGAACGGAGGTAGGCTACCCGCCTCCGACCCCCCCCCTTGGCCGAGCAGCCAGGAAAGTCAGGAGCTGACCCCCTGTCCTGCTCTTCCCCCCCCCTCCCCCAAAGCCAGGACGTTTTCAGCTTTGCCTGCGACGAGGACTCAGTTGGGATTTGATCGGCCAGCCCCGGTGTGGACGGGGGTCTCGCTACTGAACCTATTCTTCCGGCTGAGGCTGGGGAGTAAGGGACGCAGGGAAGAACTCGTGGCCGGCTGGCTCAGTCCCAAAGCGACTTCTCGGGGGCAGAAGGAAGGGGCTGTGGGCTTGAGGTCCCCGTGATCCAGGACTTGGTCTTTTTTTTGCTGCACACCCCCACCCCCCCTGCAAGGTCCAGGGCCTTTGAAGGTGGCCAGGGGGAAGCTGACTCAGCCCGGAGCCCTTTCTGCATTGTTCTCCTTCGCAGCTGCAAGCAGCTCCCCACCGCCTTAAAAGGAGGCAAAGCTCCGGTGCTCCTTTGTGCCTCCCCCCCCTGCAGAAGGACCGATGTGGGGAGGGAGGGAGGGTAAGCCAGCCTTCCTAGTTTTCCCTCCCCACCTCTGGACCTGGGGGCTGTACCCTTCCTCCCCCCCCCCCCGCCGCCCACATGTTGCGCTGGCTGACTCACAGCTTCTCTTTTGCAACCCTGTGGCTTCTCTCCTGGGCTGGTGGCTGAGATTTCCATCTCTCCTCCCCCCCCCTCTTTCACATCTGCTAGTCCAGATGTGCTCCCCCACACCACAGCCCCCTGGCAGGGGAAGCCCCCATAGCTCCCTCACCCCAAAAACGGCCGAGTCAGGGGAGCCCCGTTTCCCCTGAGCCCCAAAGGACGTTCCCGGCCTTTTTCCTGGTCTCAGACGCCGCACTCTGCAGGCGGGTAAGGGTGAAGTGTTGCCCTCCTGCCGAAAGCTACCGGCTGCAGAGGTGTGTGTGCGTGGCAGGAAAGAGGCAGGGCGCAGGGCAGGCCTGGCACATTCCCCACTGGCGGCTGCGGGACAACGTGCCCGCAGGGAACAGCAAAAGCCCCCCCCCCATCCCCACCGCCGCTGCCTTCGAAGGCAAGGGCAAGGCACATTCTTTCAGGGTGACTCCGCAGGTGGGTGGGGCCCTGGAGCGGCTGGGCCAAGTCACGGGGGCACCGTAGGCAGCCCAGCTCTGAATGGGGCTATTATGAGTGAAGGATGAACAACAGCCCCCCCCACCCTCGGTCCTTGAGACGGGTGGGCGCCCTGGCATCTCAGAATGTGCGGGTGGGCGGGGGGCCGAGAGTGGCCTGGAGTTTTTCACCCAGCTTGAACCGGGAACGGCTGGCCCGTCTCTCTTTCCCGTCCTGGATCTGGGCACGGGCAGGGCCCCTGCAGCCAGCCCGGTGGTCCTTCTTCCGTCTGTCCCCACCGGTCTCCTCCTTCCGTGGCTTCACTCCTTGAAACGGGGGGTGGGTGGGTAGATCAGTACCTGACCACAGACTCTTTGTAACGGGGAGCACTGGAGGACACCGGCGGCTGTGGTTGCTTTCCTGGTCCGAGACAACGGACGCCAGTACCTGACGCAAGCCGGCCTGGGGGGGGACCTTCTCCCACCCCGTCCCTGGAGCTGAGTTTGGCCCCGGCTACTGGCCGTCCAGCTTTGCAGCTGGGTCTGGAATCTGCGGCTGGCTGGGCCTCTCGGCAGGCTGTGAAAACCGGGGGTGGGAGACCTCAGCCCCTCCTGTGCCTGGCTCACCTACCCTCCCCCCCCCCCCCGCTGTCCCCGAGGAGGAAAGGGTCTGTGGGACAAGCGCCCGGCGAGTCTGGGTGTCCTCCAGACTTTCCCCTCCAGGAGCGGAGGGACGGGGCCCCGTTCATCCTGCCCAAACATCTGGTCGGCACCGTGGGCTTCAGGGCAGGGCCCCCTTTGGGCTACGGCCATGTAGGCAGGGATCTAGCCAAGAGGGTTGTGTGAAGGCCTTGCTCAGCACGCTTGCAAAGCTTGCAAAGCTGCAGAGGGCGGCCAGGCCTTCCTCACCTGGCCCCTTTCCTTCGCAGTCTACTTCCGGGCCCAGGTGAACTTCACCCATTCCTTCGCGTACAGCCACCGCCTGGAAGATGTCAACTCAGAGGCCTTCCAGGAGGTGTCCGAAGCGGTGGTGGATACGGTGAGGGCCCCCCTCCTGCCCCCCCGGGGTCCCCTCTCCCCATCTGTCCTCCTCTCTGGAGCAGAAATCACCCCTGCTTTCCTTGTGGACATCCACTGGGGTTCTGTAAAGATGGTGGATTTAAAATTCCTCGGGGCTGGTCTCCCTGACCGTGAGATCCCCACAGATCACTGGGAGAGAGATCCCCTCTTCCTCCTCTGCCCAAAGCAGAGGTCGTAAGTCCAGAAGCCGACGGGTAGGTGGGTTAGAGAGCTGCCGCCCCCCCCCCAAATTGTCTGAACCGTTTCTCCCCCCCCCCTCCTCCAATCTCTCCCTTTCTCTTAGCTGGAATCTGAATACATCAAGATCCCCGGTGAGCAGTCGGTCAGCGTGGTTTTTATCAAGTGAGTATCCGGGTGGGCGGAGAGAGGCTTTGGGGCAGAATCTGAACCCGCACCCCTCTGCCGAAGTCGCAGGCTTGCCAACACAGCTGGGGCGGGACCCGTTTGGGGCGACCCATGGGGGGAAAAAAAAAAGCGCGCGCCGGTTTGTGTCCTCGCTCCGCAGGGAGGTCGACGGCTACGTCTTTGTGGAGCTGGACGTGGGATCCGAGGGGAACGCGGACGAGGGGCAGATCCGCGAGGTGCTCTTCTCTGTGGTGGCCAGCGGCTCCATCGCCTCCTACCGCACCTCCCGGAAGGGATTCCAGTTCCGGCGCCTGGGAGCAGGTGACGCTGCCCGCTGACTTTACCCGGAGGGGAGGGCAGCGCGGGCAGGGGACCGGGAGGGAGTGGGCAACCCCCCTCCCCACGCCGCTAACTCTGGGTTTGCTTTCAGCCCAAACCCCGCCTCCCCCCATCTCCGAAGCGCCACCAGGTAAGCCAGGGGCCGGAGAGGCGCACGGAGGCCTGCGCGCGGAGTCCCACCGACTTGGCTGCCACAGACACGGCCTTTCCCTTTTTCTCTCTGCGTGCCCTTGGCCTCCCCGGCGTCTTTGCCGGAAGCGAGTCTTGGCAGGGAAGACACTTGTCCTCTCAGGGGGGCTCCGATTTCAGCAGCTGCAGGGCGCTCGGCCCCAGAGACGAGGAGGAGGAGGAGGAGGAGAAGGCCGGCTTTTTGTCCTTCTCTGCCCAGATTCTGTCTGGAGCTGGGGGTCCACCCACCCCCTTCATCCTGCATACCTATCCCTCCCTCCCTCCCCAAAGCATTTCCAGGCCTCCTTGCACCCCTCCTTGCGCTGCCTGCCTGCGAGTGTGGAGCATGTGGATCTTGGCCTTTGATGCGAGCGCTTCTCATTCCCAGCTCCTCTGGACGGAGCTTCCCAGCTGGGACTCCGTGGGAAGGGCGGCCGGGCACTGCTATGCAGCTCTAGCACATAGCTAGGGTGTCCAGGAGGCACTGCCTCCCCTCCCCCCCCCGACACACTTCTCTTGCTGGCGTGTTGTTGTGTGTCTTGCTGAGCAAAATCGGGAAGCCGGAAAAGGACCACTTCCCGAACTTGCCTTGTGCTTCTAGACTCTCGCTGTGTGCTGTGATGTTTGTGTGCGCTTGACGAGCGAGGCAAGGGGTTGGCATCCTGGTTTGGGGGGGGGCAGGGGCGGTGTTTAGCCGGAGGGCTTGGGTGCAGTCACACCGTGGCGGGAGCGGCACATGGGATCTCATTTCACCGCCCTGAGTCCTTCGGGAGAAGGGCGGTATATAAATAAAATTATTATTATTATTATTATTATTTGCACACCCAGTTCCAGAAAAGATCTTTGGCAAGAGAGCTTTCAAATCAGAAAACCTGCTTCCTGTTTGTATATCCCAGGGGTAGGCAACCTTGGCTCTTTTTATGACTCGTGGACTTCAACTCCCGGAATTCCTGAGCCAGCATGGCTCTGCTTGGAAACCTCTCCCTTTCCCCTCAGCGTGGCTGGCTCAGGAATTCTGGGAGTTGGAAGTCCACGAGTCATGAAGGAGCCAAGGTTGCCTACCCCTGTCCTAGAACATTCAAACTCGGCAACTTGAAGATGGGTGGACTTCAACTCCCAGAATTCCTCAGCCAGCATGGGGGAAACTTTGGCCCCCTTCATGACTTGGGGACTTCAACTCCCAGAATACCTGAGCTAGCCTGGCTCAGCATGGAAACGTCTCCCTTTCCCCTCAGCGTGGCTGGCTCAGGAATTCTGGGAGTTGAAGTCCACGAGTCATGAAGGAGCCAAGGTTGCCTACCCCTGTCCTAGAACATTCAAACTCGGCAACTTGAAGATGGGTGGACTTCAACTCCCAGAATTCCTCAGCCAGCATGGGGGAAACTTTGGCCCCCTTCATGACTTGGGGACTTCAACTCCCAGAATACCTGAGCTAGCCTGGCTCAGCATGGAAACGTCTCCCTTTCCCCTCAGCGTGGCTGGCTCAGGAATTCTGGGAGTTGAAGTCCACGAGTCATGAAGGAGCCAAGGTTGCCTACCCCTGTCCTAGAACATTCAAACTCGGCAACTTGAAGATGGGTGGACTTCAACTCCCAGAATTCCTCAGCCAGCATGGGGGAAACTTTGGCCCCCTTCATGACTTGGGGACTTCAACTCCCAGAATACCTGAGCTAGCCTGGCTCAGCATGGAAACGTCTCCCTTTCCCCTCAGCGTGGCTGGCTCAGGAATTCTGGGAGTTGAAGTCCACGAGTCATGAAGGAGCCAAGGTTGCCTACCCCTGTCCTAGAACATTCAAACTCGGCAACTTGAAGATGGGTGGACTTCAACTCCCAGAATTCCTCAGCCAGCATGGGGGAAACTTTGGCCCCCTTCATGACTCGGGGACTTCAACTCCCAGAATTCCTGAGCCAGCATGGCTCAGCTTGGAAACTCTCCCCTCAGCATGGCTGGCTCAGGAATTCTGGGAGTTGAAGTCCACGAGTCATAAAAGAGCCAAGGTTGCCTACCCCTGGGATATCCCAAGGGTCGTGGCAGGGTACAGATGCCCAAGATCAGTCCTGCCCGCATAATTGCTTATTTCGCTCAGTGGGAGAGGAAAGACTCTGCCTTCAGGGCGGCGAGGTGCCCAAAGGGCTTCGCAAAGAGGCAGGAAAGGCGTTCTGGACTTTAGGGTCTTTCCGTTTCTCTTCTCGTCACCCTCCCCGGCCCAGCTGCAGCCGCCTCCTAACCCCCCCCCCCCACCTCTCCTTCAGTCACCCCAGAGATCCGGCCTTGCACAGCGGAGGAGTTTTCCTGCCTGAGCGGCGAGTGCATCCCCAGCGAATTCTTCTGCGACCGGCGGCCGGATTGCCGCGACATGTCGGACGAGCTGGACTGCGGTGGGCATTTGGGGGGCCCGTGGGCAGCTTTGGGCTCCTGGTCGCCTTAACCCGCAAGGTGCGGCTGAGTTGTGTTTGTCTCTCCTCCCCGCAGAGGAGCCCGAACCCCCCGAGTGTGCCCCTCGGGAGTTTGCCTGCGACAGCGGCGAATGTGTACCCCAAGCGTCGCGCTGCGACGGACACCCCGACTGCGGAGACGCTTCTGACGAGGATGGCTGTGGTGAGGGGGTTTTCTGGAGGGCGATGGGGTCCTCCGTACGTCTTCCTGAGAGCCTCCTGTGATTTTTGCCTTTACCAAACCTCTCCTGCGAGGGAGGCGGGGGACGTTTGTCTTTGGATGCGGCTGCTTCCAATGGACACGAAGGGTTCGGGTTTCCAAGTGGGTGAAGCCGAGCGGCTGCGGTTTGTGGAACGGAGTGGTTGCGTGAACGGAGTCTCACCACACCTTCCGCTCTGCCTACTTGGGCCTTCCTTTTGTATCCGGGGACAGATACAAAAGGGGGGGCAGAGCTGTCCTTTTCCCACGTGCCTCCTCTTGACCCATCCCTCTTCTCTGCTCCGGCAGAACTTGAGAGGCCTTCGGGGCCCGTCTCCTCCCCGTCACCCAGCACCGCCCGGCTCCCTGCCACCACGTCCCCCGTCACCACCCGCCGGGCACCAGTCTCCAAGCCCGCACTTGGCCCCGGGTTCCACTCCTGCCGGAAAGACGAGACCATGTGCTTCAACGGGCAATGCATCCGCCGGGACTACCTGTGTGATGGCGAGCGGGACTGCCCGGATGGCAGTGACGAACAGAACTGCGGTGAGTCCCGGGGGGGCTACAAGTGGGTTGCGCGCGCCCAGCTGAAGGAAGAGAGAGAGAGAACCGCAACGGTAACTCTCCTTTTGTCGCCCCCCCCAAGGCACTCCCTCACCCTGCGAACCCAATGAGTTCCGATGCCGGAACGGGCACTGCGCTCTCACGCTTTGGCGCTGCGACGGGGACAATGACTGCGCCGACGGCTCTGACGAGCTGGACTGCCGTGAGGACCGAGAGCTCGGCGGGGTGGGGGGTGGGGTGGGGCGGGGTTTGTGACTGTGGGGGGAGACCCCTTCTGCAAATCCACCGGGGCTGGGTTCACGTGGCGAATTTCCAAAAACTAGGAAATCACAAACCGGGTCTTGGTTTGGGAAAGATTTGGTCTTGTGGGACTCCCGGAGCCATCCCGGAACGGCAGCTGGTAAAGGCTCCTGGTGCAGAGAATGTTGAGTCCTCCTCCCCCCCCTTTTCTTCCTCCATGCAGCCACCAAGGCCCCCGGAGACACCTGTGGCCCCGACCAGTTTGTCTGCCTCTCCAGCCACACCTGCATCCCGGCCAGTTACCAATGCGATGACGAGGCCGACTGCCAGGACCGCTCGGACGAGATTGGCTGCAGTGAGTGCGAGGCTGCCGGCGGGCCCAGGCGGGGATGGCGGGGTGGAGGCTGAAGGGAGTGCCCGGGGCCTGGCTTCTTGGGGTTCCACCCCCAGGATGCCCCCAAAGCAGCAGCTTCTTCTCCCAAATGAGCTGGAGGCTTGGAAGCATTGCTAGGCCGCCCCCCCCCTCTCTCTATTCACCTCCCCTGGCGCCTTCTTGACTGCCCTAATTCGCCACCTCTCCACTTCCTGTCCCTTCTACCCCAGTCCCTCCACAGGTCATCACTCCTCCAGAGGAATTCATCCAGGCTGCTCCGGGGGATACCATTCACTTCACCTGTGTGGCAGTGGGCGTGCCGACCCCCCTCATCTCCTGGAGGTTGAACTGGGGACATATCCCCAACAGCCGCAGGTAGGCCAGCCCCGGGCGAGCCCCAGCTGCTCCCCACCCCCTTCCAACCTTCAGGGTGCTGAGTGCCTCTTGTGCCTACAGGGTGAGCTTCAGCAGCGAGAACGGCCGGGGCACCCTGATCATCCAGGATGTCAAAGAGGCCGACCAGGGGGCATACACCTGCGAGGCTATCAACGCCCGGGGAATGGTCTTCGGCATCCCGGACGGGGTGTTGAGCGTCACGCCCAGCCGAGGTGAGCTGCAGCTGGAGGCCCACAGCTGGAGAATTGCGCCTCTCCGTTCTGGCTGGGATTTTGGCCTCTGAGCCTCCCTTCCCTTCGCCATCCAGGGCCGTGCCCCGAGAGACACTTTCACGTGGAAGCGACCGGTCAATGCTTGCCCTGCTTCTGCTTCGGGGTGGCCAAATCGTGCCGTGGCACCGGCCGCTACCGTCAACAAATCCACCTCCGGTTTGACGAAGGCAACAATTTCAAAGGTGAGCCATTGGGGAAGGCACCTCGGTCCAAAAGGCGGGGCAGGGTGGCTCTTGCTAGCCCTCCTCGGCACGCTGCATTCCATTTTTCTTCCCAGGAGTGAGCGTGAGCTCCCTCGACCAGCCCGGGACGCCTCCCCTCGCCTCGACGCAGATGCAGGTCGACCCCAGCGCGCAGGAGTTCCAGCTGGTCGATCTCTCTCGGCACTTCCTCACACACGACAACTTTTGGACCCTCCCCGAGCAGTTCCTGGGGAACAAGGCAAGGGCGGCAGATGCCAGCTTTACCCGGAGGCCCAGCCCTCTCCTGGCTCTGGGTGACACTGGGCATCTGTGGAACGCCCACCTTCTCCCTAGCAGCCAACCTTGCCCGCTTCCCCTGCAGGTGGATTCCTACGGAGGCTCCCTCCAGTTCACGGTGCGCTACCAGCTGGGCCGAGGCCAGTCGGAGCCCGTCCCCAAGCCGGACGTGGTCATCGTGGGCAACGGGCAGAAGCTGTTTTACCGGCTGCAGACACCGCCCGACCCCTTTGTGGCCAACCGGCGCCAGGTCCATTTCAGGGAGGTGAGAACCGTCCCGGGGGGGGGGGGAATGGAGGAGAAGGAGAACACTCGTCTCTTGCTGGGACACCCCCCTCCGTAAAGACCCCCTGCCAAATGGGACACACGCACCCAATACTTTAGGGCTTCCGGGGATTCAGGATGCCGAGCATAGATCTGCCCCCCGCCCTCCCCCATTTCATCCTTGTAACAACCGAGATCTGAAGTAGCTCTTGCTTGGAAGCGGAGACTGCCCTGACCGGCAGGCCAGGTTGGATCCTGCTGATGGCTCAAAGAAATCAGCCCAGCTGCAGGCCACGAGAAGCCAATTCGCACACAGGTCTGCTTTTGGTGGAGCGGGCGAGACCGGCGCTGTCTGACCGTGTTTCACCCCTGCAGGAGAACTGGCAGAAGGAGTCCGGGCAGCCCGTGAGCCGAGAGGAGCTGCTCTTTTCCTTGCAGAACCTCGAGGCCATCATGATCCAGACGGTTTACGATAACCGGATGGCCACCGTGGGGCTGAGCGACATCGTCATGGACACCACCGCCGCCGAGGTCACCGGCCTGGGTGTGGCGCATCACGTCGAGGAGTGCAGGTGCCAAAGGACGACGGGGAAGGGGGCGGCGAGGCTGTGGTGGAGCTACAACTGGGGAATCTCTAGGATCAAAATCTGTTTGGGGGAAGAGGGGCTACTGGATCACACATTCCCCGTATGCTTCAACCAGTGCTGGAGAAAGACATTTACCTTGAGTCGACCTATCGGGCTTGTCTGTGGCCCGAAATTCCCCACCTAGTCCTCTCCGGATGAAGATGCTTCCAACCCAGAGCCGTTCTGAAATAGCCAGAACAAGGGCAAGCTTGGCACTAACTCCTTCCCCTTCCCACCGCCTTGCCCGCTGTCTCTGCTGGGAGGGGCAGCTGGTAGTTGCCGCTGTTGCCGCTGCTGCTTATTCCAGCTCCGCTCATTTCTTCTGCAGGTGCCCGGCGGGCTACTCCGGCCTCTCCTGTGAGCAGTGCGAGCCTCACTTCAAGCGAGTGCCCGGCGGCCCTTACCTGGGCATCTGCTCCGGCTGCAGCTGCCACGGCCACTCCAACTCCTGCGACCCCTTCTCTGGCTACTGCCTGGTGAGTTGGGGAGGGGCAGGGTGGGCCCTGAAATCTGTGTGTGTGTGTGTGTGTGCTCCAAGAGAAGCTTTTAGCTGTAGGGTCCCGACTGGAGAAGGTCTGTGAAACGTTTCAAGCCGCGAAAAAGTGTCCTAACGAAGGCCGTGGTGGCGCAGCGCGGTCAGAATGCAGCCTTGCGGGCCTAAACTCTGCCTTACACCCCGCTGCCAGGCGTTCGATCTTGACCGGCTCAAGGTCGACTCAGCCTTCCGCCCTTTGACGTCGGTCAAACGAGGGCCCAGATCGTTGGGGGGGGGGGCCAAATGCTGACTCTATAAAACTGTTTCGAGGGGGTTGTAAAGCACCGTGAAGCGGTATATGTAAGCCTAAAGGCTACTGCTATTGTTAAGCGGCGGCCTATGTTGCATTGTTTGGTACACAGTGCAAAAATATATATATATATATATTAAGATTTGCCTAGTAGGACACCGCCATCCCCAAGTCCTTGCACTCCTCCGTCATGCCTATTTTTCCTTCTTCTCCTGCTCTGCAAAGTCCCAGAATGCATCTGTGGTGAGAGCGTGAAATGCTGGGGAGGCGCTCTTGGCTCTCTCGCGAGGTCCCAGATCCAAAAGGTGATGACGTTGATTCTCGGACCAGAGCAGGATCCGGACTCTCACGGCCCTTTTCTGCCCGTCCTCCTCCTCCTCCTCCTCCTCTTCCTCCTCCTCCTCCTCCTCCTCCTCTCGTGCAGAACTGTCAGCACAACACTGAAGGGCCGCGGTGCGACAAATGCAAGCTGGGCTTCTTCGGCGATGCCACCCAGGCCACCCCATCAGCGTGCCGGCCTTGCCCGTGCCCATACACCGAAGCTCCACGCAGGTGAAGAAGGCCAGGGTTGTCTTGGGGCGGGGGTGGGGGACGCTTGGAACAGCTTCAGCATTCATCTACGGCAGGGGTCTTCAAACGTGGCCCTTGTATGAGTTGTGGACCTCAACTCCCAGAATTCCTGGCTGAGGAATTCTGGGAGTTGAAGTCCACAAGTCATACAAGGGCCGCGTTTGAAGACCCCACGTGCCTGGCTGAGGAATTCTGGGAGTTGAAGTCCACAACTCACACAAGGGCCAAGTTTGAAGACCCCTGAGCTAGAACATGAAAGAGTTGGAAGGGACACCTTGGAGGTCATCTAGCCCAGGAGAGTCTGTACCAGGGGTCTTCAAACTTGACCCTTTTGTGATTTGTGGACTTCAACTCCCAGAATTCCTCAGCCAGGAATTCTGGGAGTTGAAGTCCACAACTCATACAAAGGCCATGTTTGAAGACCCCTGATCTACGGGCATTTCTGTAGTGAAATGGAAAGGGAAGTAATCTCCCAGGGGCTGGAAGAAGCCAGGTTTTCCCCCTCCCCACCTTTCCACAGCCACCTTCAGCTGCTGCACCGGTGCAACTCCGGCTCCTGGAGCGAGCTGCACCTGTGGGGCCCGCCGGAGGCAAGGCAGAGATGCCCGTCAGCCATCCTGATGTCGCTTTCCCTTCGGCAGGTTTTCCAACTCGTGTTTCTTGGATACGGACAGACAGGCCACCTGCGACGCCTGCCTGCCGGGTTACACGGGACGCCGCTGCGAAAGGTGAAAAGCCCAGAGAATGCGAGTGTGTGTGTGTGTGTGTTTACGGTCAGGTGACATATCCGAGATGGGGAAATCGTCTCACTGGCCGTGTCGCTCCTTGCCCTCGCAGGTGTGCTCCTGGCTACGAAGGCAACCCCATCCAGCCGGGCGGGAAGTGCGTGCCGATTGGAGGAGGTGGAATCCCGACTCCAGGTAATCTCCTTGGGATCCCAGAGGGCTATTCCCGAGTCCCTGCAGGCCCAGCCCTCGGAGAGGGGAGGGCATGGAGAAAAGCCTTGCATGTCTCCGGTCTACCGTTTCCGCTTTTATCCCAGCTGTTAACGCTGCTGTGTTCTTCTCGGGTGCCCCATCTCGGAGCAAATCCCATCGTCCCCGGCCTCCCTCACATCCCAGAGAGGGCCGGTTTGAGCGAGGCTGGGCCTGAGGGAGGCGCTCTCCTTTGTCCCCCCCCCCCGTCTCCCTTAGGAGAGGATATCCCCTGCGACGAGCGAGGAGGCAGGAAGGCCTCGGATGGGGGTTGCCGGTGCAAGGTAAGCTGGGGGCGCAGCGTTGCCTTCGGAAAGGAGGCACACCCGCACAAACACACACCCGCACACGCACACACCCCTGTTTCAAAACCCAGCTGTTCCCCAAGAGGTTGGTACCTCTGGGACTGAACTAGCCTGGGGTGAAAAGGTTTAGGGGTTTAGAGACTCGGGACTGTTTGGGTGCGTGAAATTCCGAAATAGGAGGGACTCTCTGCGGCCAAGCAACACCGGTCCTGCGCTCGGGAAAGAGTTTTTGCCAAGCAGGGCCCTTGTTTTCCTTCTTCCCGCCCTGCAGAACACAAATCCGGGGATCTGCTTGGCAGGTTCCTGGGGGCGGGGTGGGGCGGGGTGGGAGAAGATCGGGGAGCACCGGAGTGTGGAAAGGCTGATGGAGAGCCAGCAGGAGCGCTGGCTGGCTTAAGTGGTGGAGCAGTGGGCTAATGCCTCCTTAAGTAACACCAGCTGCCTGCAATTAGCGCAGGTTCGAGTCCCACCAGGCTCAAGGTTGACTCAGCCTTCCATCCTTCCCAGGTAGGTAAAATGAGGACCCAGATTGTTGGGGGCAATTAAGCTGACTTTGTAATAATGCCGCTTGGGGTGTGTGTGAAAGCCCTAATAAGCAGGCATATACATAGAATGAAGGCTACTGCTAAGCTTGTAAGCCGCCCTGAGTCTTCGGAGAAGGGCGGGATATAAATGGAATTAAAATAAAAAATAAATAAAATAAAGTGGCTGGGTGACCTCAGCTAGGCCCGCTTGGAAGCCAGGATTCCGGGCGGAGGCTGTTCAAAGAGCCAGCCACTGTTTTGGCACCCCGTGTGAACTCTCTCTTTTCCTCTCTCTCTCTCTCTCTCTCTCTCTCTCTCTCTCTCTCTCTCTCTCTCTCTCTTTCTCTTTCTCTCTCTTTCTCTTTTTCTCTTTCTTTCACTCTCTTTTTTTCTTTCTTTCACTCTTTTTTTTCTTTCTTTCGCTCTCTTTCTCACTCTTTCTTTTTCTCTTTCTTTTTCTCTCTCTTTTTCTTTCTCCCTCTTGCTCTTTGTCTTTTGCTATTTTTATTTTTATTTCTTTTTCTTTATCTCTTCTCTCTCTCTTTTTCGCTCTTACTCTCATTTTCTTTCTTTCGCTCTCTTTCTTTTTCTCTCGCTCTCTTTCTCTCTCTCTCTCTCTTTCGCTCTCTTTTTCTCTTTCTTTTGCTCTCTCTGTCTCACTTTCTCTTTCTTTTTCTCTTTCTCTCTCTTGCTCTCTTTCTTTCTCTTTTTTTCTTTCTCTTTTTCTCTTTTTCTTTCGCTCTCTTTCTCTCTCTCTTTCGCTCTCTTTTTCTCTTTCTTTTGCTCACTCTGTCTCACTTTCTCTTTCTTTTTCTCTTTCTCTCTCTCTTTCGCTCTCTTTTTCTCTTTCTTTTGCTCACTCTGTCTCACTTTCTCTTTCTTTTTCTCTTTCTCTCTCTCTTTCGCTCTCTTTTTCTCTTTCTTTTGCTCACTCTGTCTCACTTTCTCTTTCTTTTTCTCTTTCTCTCTCTCTTTCGCTCTCTTTTTCTCTTTCTTTTGCTCACTCTGTCTCACTTTCTCTTTCTTTTTCTCTTTCTCTCTCTCTTTCGCTCTCTTTTTCTCTTTCTTTTGCTCTCTCTGTCTCACTTTCTCTTTCTTTTTCTCTTTCACTCTCTTGCTCTCTTTCTTTCTCTTTTTTTCTTTCTCTTTTTCTCTTTTTTTTTCGCTCTCTTTCTCTCTCTCTTTCGCTCTCTTTTTCTCTTTCTTTTGCTCACTCTGTCTCACTTTCTCTTTCTTTTTCTCTTTCACTCTCTCTTTTGCTCTCTTTCTCTTTTTTTCTTTCTCTTTTTCTCTTTCTTTTGCTCACTCTGTCTCACTTTCTCTTTCTTTTTCTCTTTCGCTCTCTCTTTTGCTCTCTTTTTCTCTTTTTTCTCTTTTTCTCTTTCTTTTGCTCTCTTTCTCTCTTTCTCTCTCTTTTGCTCTCTTTCTCTTTTTCCCTTTCTCTTTTTCTTTCTCTTTTTCTCTTTTTCTTTCACTCTCTTTCTCTCTCTCTCTTTCTCTTTTTCTCTTTCTTTTGCTCTCTATCTCATTCTCTCTTTTTTTCTCTTTCACTCTCTCTTTTGCTCTCTTTCTCTCTTTTTCTCTTTGTCTTTCTCTTTTTCTCTTTTTCTTTCGCTCTCTTGCTCTTTCTCTTTCGCTCCCTTTCTCTTTCTTTTGCTCACTCTGTCTCACTTTCTCTTTCTTTTTCTCTTTCACTCTCTCTTTTGCTCTCTTTCTCTTTTTTTCTTTCTCTTTTTCTCTTTCTTTTGCTCACTCTGTCTCACTTTCTCTTTCTTTTTCTCTTTCGCTCTCTCTTTTGCTCTCTTTTTCTCTTTTTTCTCTTTTTCTCTTTCTTTTGCTCTCTTTCTCTCTTTCTCTCTCTTTTGCTCTCTTTCTCTTTTTCCCTTTCTCTTTTTCTTTCTCTTTTTCTCTTTTTCTTTCACTCTCTTTCTCTCTCTCTCTTTCTCTTTTTCTCTTTCTTTTGCTCTCTGTCTCATTCTCTCTTTTTTTCTCTTTCACTCTCTCTTTTGCTCTCTTTCTCTCTTTTTCTCTTTGTCTTTCTCTTTTTCTCTTTTTCTTTCGCTCTCTTGCTCTTTCTCTTTCGCTCCCTTTCTCTTTTCGCTATTTTTCTTTCTTTCTCTTTCTCTTTTTCTTTCGCTCTTGCTCCTTCGCTTTCGCTATTTTTCTTTCTTTTTCTTTCTCTCTTTTTCTTTCTTTCTTTTTCTCTCTCTCTCTCTTTTCTCTCTCTTTCTCTCTCTCACACCAGCCCAATGTCCAGGGCGCGTCGTGTAGTGAGTGTGTCACCGGCAGCTTCCACTTGAGCCGCGGGAACCCTGACGGCTGCCTCCGCTGTTTCTGCATGGGGGTCTCCCGCCAGTGCGCCAGCTCCTCCTGGAACAGAGATCAGGTAGAGCCCACGGGCCGGCTCCTTCGGGAGGGGGGGGGAAAGAGCGGGCACCCCCAGGGAGATACGACTCCGTCCTTCCCTCCGAGGCCCTTTCGACAATTGACCCCCTTCGCTCCTGGCCGTAGGTGCAGCTGGCACACGAGGATGCCCAGAGGGGGCAGTTCAGCCTCGCCGACTCTGCCAACACCCGGACGGTCAGCGAGGGCATCCGCTTCGTGGGGGGCTCGGAGCTCTCCTTCTCCTCCTTCCACGTTCTGCCACGGGACGTTTACTACTGGGTGCTGCCCGAGCGCTTCAGGGGGGACAAGGTACCGCAGGGATGAGAGAAGGGCAAGGCGTGGGCGTGTGTTTCAGGTGGAGGCCGTGGGCTTCCTGTACCGACTGACCCTTGTCGGCTGCCCCCTCTGAAAGCAGAATGGGTTCTTAAGGTGGCCTCCACGGATGCCCAGAGTCCTCGGATACGAGACGGGCAGCAAAGACATTTCCTGATCCAAAAAATAAGTGCAGATTTCAATTCTTTGGCTGCCCCCCTCTCCCAATATGAGCTCTGCGCCTGCTGGCGGAACAAACGGGCGGGCCAGCCTCTGAGCCCGATCTCTGCTTCACACACACACACCCTTCCCCCAGGTGACCTCGTACGGCGGAGAGCTGCGCTACACCATCACCCACCACGCCTTCCCCGGCTCCCCTCTGCTGCACGGCCAGCCCGACGTGGTGCTGCAGGGAAACGGCATTTTCCTGGAACATGCGGCTGCCAGCAGCCCCCTGCCGGGGGAACCCACCACCATTGCCGTGTCCTTCCGGGAGGTGAGAGAGGACGTAGTGGCTCTAGAGTCTGCTGGGCCTTCAGCTCCAGGGTGGGGGGGCAATGCAGCCACAGCAGTGGCAGCGGGAGCAGCCAGAAATGGGGGAGCTCTGTGTAAAAGGGAGGCTGTGGGTGTATGTGTGTGTGTGTGTGTGTTTGGTCGTTCTTCTTTCCCCACCTTGAGACAAGGTCTGGTGGACAAAGGCAGCCTTCACCACCCCTCCCTTCCCTGCCCCCGTCTCCTCGTGTAGCAAGCCTGGCGCCGTGCCGATGGGCAGAACGCCACCCGGCAGCACCTCCTGATGGCGCTGGCTGACATCGATGTTTTCATGATCCGGGCCTCCTACGCCGAGCGACCTTCTGAGAGCAGGTAGGACGGGGTCTGTGCGTGTGCGTGCGTGCATGTGTGTGTGAGGGTGGCCCTGAGCTCTTGCCAGACAGGAAGGAGCCAGGGGGCTTGTGGGTGGGTTCTTGATGGATGATCGGTCATTCCTGCCTTTCTGCAGGCAGAGCAGGTGGCCTTAACCCCGTTTCCTCCGACAGGATCTCTGACATCCACATGGATGTGGCGGTGCCACACGCCACGGGCCTAAACCCAGCCCCAGAGGTGGAGGACTGCACCTGCCCCCCCGGGTACCGAGGGCCATCCTGCCAGGTGAGCAGCTAGCGGAGGGCGGGTGTGGATCCCTGAGCCTGGCAGAGGGCTGTCGGGGCTGTGTGGAGAAAGCACCCAGGTGGTGGGGCAGCCCAGAGGCCGGCTGACCTCCTGCCCCTCTGCTGCTGTTGAGTTGCCCCATTCCCCCCTCTGTTGCAGGACTGCGACGTTGGCTACACGCGCAGCACCAGCGGCCTCTATCTGGGCACCTGCGAGCCTTGCAGTTGCAACGGGCACGCGACCGAGTGCGACACAGAGACGGGAGAGTGCCAGGTGGGCAAGCCACAGGCAGAGGGTGGCCCCAGACCGGCAACCGTTCCCAGAGGAGGAGGGGGCCCCCTTAGAAACCCCCTTCCCCGGGCCTGGTGCCCGTAACTGAGCCACAGCTTCCCTCTGCTTCCAGGGCTGCCAGCACCACACCGAAGGGCTCCATTGTGAACGCTGCCAGCCTGGATTCTACGGGGACGCCCGCCACGGGACGCCCAGGGACTGCCAGCCGTGCCCCTGCCACGGGCCGTCTTCAGCCCTCCAGTAGGTGCACCCCGTGACCGTCGGCGGTCCACGCCTCGCCCGGAGAGGCCCTTTGACTTGCTCTTCTCTCGCCGCTGCAGAGAAAGCCGGACCTGTTTTGTGGACGCAGACGGAGCGCCCACCTGTGACTCCTGTGCCCCGGGCCACATCGGGCGCCAGTGTGAACGGTAGGCAGTCCCAGAGCGGGCTCAGCCGGGTCCTCTGCTGGCATCGCACGGTCCTGACAAGGGGTGGTGGTGCCCGTTGGCTTTCAGTGTGTGTGTGGGGGTCCGGTCTGGCTCCGGTTTCTCCTTCTTAACCGAGCCTCTTCTCTCGGCCCAGGTGTGCTCCTGGCTACGTTGGCAACCCGAGTCAGGGCCAACCCTGCACAGGTGAGTCCAGAGGAAGGAGCACAGGTGGGTGATGGGAGGGGGCGCGTTGGCCATGCAGGGCAGGGGGAAGCTGCCCCCGCCAGGGTGGAAGGGTGAGAAAGAAAGAAGAGGGGCCCCCCGAAGCCCGGCCTTGCGTGAGGATGGCGCAGAAGGGGAGGGGGCTGAAAAGGGGGCGGTGGGAGGAGAGAGAGAGAAGCATCTGGAATGCGCACCAGCCCACGGCCCCTTTTCTCTCCGCCTCCTTCCAGATTTCAGCTCCCGGTGCCATTGCCACCCGCAGGGCAGCATCGGCAGCCGGTGTGACGCCAACAGGCAATGCCAATGTAAGGTAGGCAGGGAACAGGGCAGAGGGGAGGGCCCCTTGTGCCTTCCACCCCCTCCTCGCTTAGCCCCCTCCACAGTGTGCGCTGGCCAGCTCTCCCTCTTGCCCAGCTTCATGCACTCAGCCCCCCACAAGTCTCCAGCCGCGCTCCGGCCGGCCTTCCTTTGCCTAGAGCGGTGTGTGTGTGTGTGTGTGTGTGTGTGTGTGTGTCTTCTTGCTCCTCAGCAGCGCCTTTGCCCCCTTCCAGGACCACGCGGAGGGCTTGTCCTGCGACCGCTGCCGCCCCCATCACTTCCACCTCAGCGCGGAGAACCCCCTGGGCTGCCTGCCCTGTTTCTGCATGGGGGTCACCCAGCAGTGCAGCAGCTCGTCCTACTACCGGGACGTGGTAAGGGGGCCAGGGCTTCCCTCCTAGGGGGTGATCAGGGGGGGTCTTCCGACGGGCTTTCCTCAGCTGCTCCTGCTGTTTCCCCCCACCCCACCTGCACCCCCCAGATTACTACCTCCTTCCATCCTGGAGACTTCCAAGGCTTCGCGCTGGTCAACCGTCAGCGCAGCATCCGGCTGCTGACCGGCTTTGCCGTGGAGATGTCCCCCGAGGGTCCTCAGCTCTCCTACGGCCAATTTGGGGAGCTGGGCCAGGAGTCC
>NC_139530.1:5089634-5122613 GCF_947247035.1 Vipera ursinii | reverse complement strand
CCCTCCTTCCCTTTCTTCTTCTCTCTCTCTCTTTCCTCTCTCCCTCCCTCCCTCCCTCCCTTCCCTCCACAGCACTGCCTGCACCAGGCGGCCGGGGAGTTCTGTGAACGCTGCGCCCCTGGCTACTACGGAGACGCCACCGCCGGGACCCCCGAGGACTGCCAGCCCTGCGCTTGCCCATTGCCGGATCCCGAGAACCAGTACGCCACCTGCCCTCTTTGGGGGGGAGAGGCATGGGCAGGGGGGTGTCCCCCCTCTGGCCCAGGGCTCAAGAGGCGGCCTCTTTCCCTTGGGCAGATTCTCCCGGACCTGCGAGAGCCTGGAGGGGGGCGGCTACCGCTGCACGGCCTGCGAACCCGGTTACACCGGCCAGTACTGCGAGCAGTGAGTGGATCTCTCCCTGGGGGGGGTGCGTGTGTCTGAGCCGGGACGGGGCAGCGGCCCTGGGGAGCCTCCTGACGGGTCTCCGCTTCTCCCGCTAGATGCGCCTCCGGCTACATGGGCAACCCCAACGTCCCTGGGCAGAAGTGTCTTCCGCTGGGTGAGCCAAGGGGTCGCTGACGGTTCTGCTTTTCACAGCTGGGGATGGGCAAGCTGAACGGCCCCCCCCTCACCTCGGCCTTCCCCTTTCCCCCCCCCCCCCCCGCTCCTTCTCAGGAACCCCCCCACCAGCCCCGCCTGCTCATCGAAGTCCAGCCCTCCCGGACGGCTGTGTCCCAGGGGGGCGAAGTGACGCTGCGTTGCCTGGTCAGAGGGGAGCCCCCCCACTCCTTTTACTGGTCCCGGGAAGACGGGCGCCCCGTGCCGAGCACCGTCCAGCTCAGGGAGCAAGGTGGGTCTGGGCCGTCCCCCAACTGGGCAGGGGGGGTGGGGGGAGGAGACCCAGAAAGGGGTGGGAGGGGGGCTCCCCGGTGCCGAGGGAGAGTCGTGTTTTTTCAGCTCGGCCAGGGAGGATCCCTCAAGCCCTGTGCCCTGTGCCTTAAAACGAAGCAAAGGCTCTAGCGCTCATGATTCCAAGAAGAGTAGAGAAGGGCGGGGTGGGGGCAAATGGCAGCCTGTTCCGTGGACCGAACAGCCGGCTGGCTTCCCACTCTGTCCGTCCCGGATCCCCCGCAGGGAGGGTGCTCCACTTTGCCCGCGTCCAGCCCTCGGAGGCCGGCGTCTACATCTGCACCTGCCGAAACCCCCAGTTCACCAACTCCAGCCGCAGCGAGGTGATCGTCACAGGTGAGGCGGGAGCTTCCTGCTGGGCCACCCCACCCACCCACCCACTCCCCCAACTGGGCTGCCGGGCAGAGGGGAGCGCGCCAGGGGACCCCCGAGGGATGCCCACCCTCACCCTTTGCCCTGGTGGAAGAGAGCCGGGTTTGGGGCCAGCCGGTGGAGGCTGACCCGGCTTCTCTCGGCCAGCGCAGAAGGCCCCAGCAAGGCCATCTCCGTGACGGTGGAAGAGCAGAAAGTGCAGAACGTGAAGGCCGGCAGTGACATCACCTTCCTCTGCACGGCCAGGAGCAAAGTAAGTCTTCGGGGTGGGGGGGTGGGCAGCAGCCCTCCTTTCTTTTGCTGGTCAGCAGGCAGAAGCAGAACCGGGCCGGTCAGCTCCGTGGGGCGGGGGCTGTCGAGACAGGCAGAGCCGCAGCAGAAGCAGCCAGGGGGAAGCTGAGGACCACGAGGGTCGTCTCTCAGCTCAGCGTGCCAAGACACACACACACACACACACACAAAGGCACACACACACACACACACACACACACACCCCTGGATGTCCAGTCTTTCAGCTGGGGACGCTGCCTCCCCTTTCCGAATCGGGCAGGGCGGTTGAATTTGGACCCTTTTTAAGAGCCCTGGTGGCGCAGTGGTTAGAAGGCAAGACTGCTGGCTGCTTCTGCCGGCTGTTTGGCAGTTCGATCCTGACCAGCTCAAGGTCGACTCAGCCTTCCGTCCTTCCGAGGTCGGTAAAAGGAGGACCCAGATTGTTAGGGGGGGGGTTGTCAACAGGCTGACTCTGTAAACCGCTTAGAGAGGGCTGCAAAGCAACTCTGAAGCGGTATATAAGTCTAAGTGCTACAGCTGATCGGATGTTGCATTAAGAGCCGTGGTGGCGCAGTGGTTAGCATGCAGCGCTGCAGGCTAAACTCTGCCCACAGCCAGCAGTTCGATCCCGACCGGCTCAAGGTCGACTCGGCCTTTCTCTCCTTCCAAGGTCGGTCAAATGAGGACCTAGTTTGTTGGGGTCAATATGCTGACTCTTTAAACCGCTTAGAGAGAGCTATAAAGCTCTGTGAAGCGGTATATAAGTCTAAGGACTATTGCTATTGTCCTTCCTTCCTTCCTTCCTTCCTTCCTTCCTTCCTTCCTTCCTTCCTTCCTTCCTTCCTTCCTTCCTTCCTTCCTTCCTTCCCCTTCCTTCCCCTTCCTTCCATCCATCCATCCATGGTATGCAATGGCTAAAATGCAGCATTGCAGGCTGACTCTGCCCACAGCCAGCAGTTCGATCCTGACCAGCTCAAGGTCGACTCAGCCTTTCCCTCCTTCCGAGGTCGGCCAAATGAGGACCCAGATTATTAGGGGGCAACAGGCCGACTCTGTCAACCGCTTAGGGAGGGCTGTAAAAACACTGCGAAGCGGAGGATAAGTCTTAAGCGCTATTGCTCTCCCTTCCTCTCACCTTTCCAACTCCGGCTTCTCCCGCAGTCTCCCGCTTACACCCTGGTGTGGACTCGGCAGAACAACGGGAAACTGCCCGGCCGCGCCATGGACTTCAACGGCATCCTGACCATACACAACGTGCAGCCGGAGGACGCCGGCGTCTACATCTGCACGGGCTCCAACATGTTTGACATGGACGAGGGGACGGCCACCCTCTACGTGCAAGGTGGGGCTTCGGGACTGACCGGGCTGCCCCCACCACCACCCCCGGGTCCAGCGGCTTCCACGCAGGCTCACGCAAAGACACGCTTCTGCTCTCATCCACCGAGGGGAGGAGGGTGGGGGGGTGGGATTGGGGAATGGAGAAAGAAGTTTCCGGGAATGGGAGGCTGGTCTTTCAAGAGGGCTCCTGGACTGGCCGGGCTCCTGCTTTTGAGGCAGCTCCTCACGCGGCCAGCTTTTCACCCACCCACCCTCCCTCCCTCCCTCTCCCCCAACCCTCTTTTCAGCTCCACCGAAGACTCAGATGTTCTATGGCCCCGTAGAAATGGTGGAAGGCCACAGACCTTGTAAGTCGGTTTGGCCTGCGGGTGCCTGCCCACCCACCCCACTCCCCCACGGGAACTCCACTTTCCTTGTTGGCTGTTTGGCCTTTCTCCTCCTCCTCCTCCTCCTCCTCCTCCTCCTCCTCCTCCTCCTTCGGAAAACTCCACTCCCTTCTAGCATTGATGATGGTACCTAGATGGGACGTGAAATGTCTGCAAGAAAACAAGCATGTTCAGAGAGCACCTAGGACCCCAAGATCATGGTGGTCCTTCTTCTCCTTCCCTCCTCCTCCTCCTCCACCACCGCCACTCTCTGGTATGCTGGCTTGCTCTTTCCACCCACAGGCCGACAAGGTGGGGAGGGGGAGGCAGGCCGGGACTCTTCCCATCTGCCTCTGTCCTTCTTTCCCCCCCCCTCCCCCCACCCCAGGCCCTGCTCTCCTGGTCATGTTTCTGCCAGTGCATGCCGCCTCGCCTCCTTTGCCTGCATACGCGCGGTGCGGTCAGGCCTGTTCTTCCGGCCGAGATCTCGGGCCTTGCCAAGGATTTCAGCTCTGGCTCTGGAATCCTTGGGCGCACCTCCTCCCCCATCTCTGACCCAGCTGAACTTGCTTCCTCCTGCAGCTGCCCCAGCGGTCCAGCCCACGGCCACCATTGAACCCTCCCAGCTGAGCGTCCAGCCAGGCCGACCGGCCGAGTTCCGCTGCTTCGCCACGGGAAGCCCCCAGCCCACCCTGGAGTGGACCGGTAAGCCCTACATTGCTCTGAAAGACACCCCCCCCACACACTCAGGCCAGCCGGTCTGGCGGGCCCCCAGCTTAGCTTGGCGGGGCCGGATGGGCGACCTCAAGAGGCCCCGACACTTGGCTGGGCTCGGCAGTCGAGAAAGTGTCCCAAGCCGTGCTGTGAGAAACCGCTTCTGTGCCAAGGCTGCCCACCAACTGGGACAGTGGATCAGACGTGACCTGAGATCTACTTTTTACACATACATACACACACACAAACACACACAGCAAGCGGGTCTCTGTGTGTGTGTACTCGCTCTGCTGGCTGCCTCATGGCTTCATCGCTTGCAAAGAGAATCCAGCCAGGACTATAAGGATGCAGGAGAGGAAGCCTCAACGGCCCACATATAAAACTGCTTCCTCCACCACCTCCTCCTCCTCCTCCTCCTCCTCCTCCTCCTTCTTCTTCTTCTTCTTCTTTTTTTTTTTAAAGTTTTACTGATTTCTAGTTTTACGTTGAAATATTTAAAAAGCAACGTGGCGGCCGACTTGACCGACTATTCAATGACACACCAATATCTTTAATACATAGGGATGCAGTGTGGCTCAGTGGGTTAGGACGCTGAGCTTGTCGATATGAAAGTCAGCAGTTTGGCGGGTCGAATCCGAGTGCCGCGGAGCAGAGTGGAGCGCCTGTTACTCGTCCCAGCGCAGTTTGGCGGGTCGAATCCCGAGTGCCGCGGAGCAGAGTGGAGCGCCTGTTACTCGTCCCAGCTTCTGCCAACCTAGCAGTTCGAAAGCAGGTAAAAACGCAAGTAGAAAACCAGGGACCGCTACGGTGGGAAGGGAACAGCGTTCCGTGCGCCTTTGGCGTCTAGTCATGCCGGCCACATGACCACGGAGATGTCCTCGGACAAGCGCTGGCTCTTTGGCTTTGAAACGGAGATGAGCACCGGCCCCTAGAGTCGGAAACGACTAGCACACATGTGCGGGGGAACCTTTACCTTTACCTATCTTTAATACAAGTCTCGAACTATTACATTAAGTATTTCCTCTCTTTCCCCCTTAGTATTTATTGCCTGAGCTAATACAATTCTTACTACGTCAGTTAAATAGAAATAACTTACTTGCGTTTATCAGTCATTTTTAGGTTTCTACATATCCTGGTTGTTTTAACAGTCCGTCTTTACAGACAGTCAATGTCCTCCTAATTATAAAGGTAAAGGTTCCCCCGCACATGCGTGCTAGTCGTTTCCGACTCTAGGGGCCGGCGCTCATCTCCGTTTCAAAGCCGAAGAGCCGGCGCTTGTCCGAGGACATCTCCGTGGTCATGTGGCCGGCATGACTAGATGCCAAAGGCGCACGGAACGCTGTTCCCTTCCCACCGGAGCGGTCCCTATTTTTCTACTTGCATTTTTTACGTGCTTTCGAACTGCTAGGTTGGCAGAAGCTGGGACGGGTAACAGGCGCTCCACTCTGTTATGCGGCACTCGGGATTCGACCCGCCAGACTGCCGACCTTCTGATCGACAAGCTCAGCGTCCTAACCCACTGAGCCACCGCGTCCCTCAATTAGTTTTTCCCAATTTTTAGTTTCCCGTTAATGTCTAACATTTAACGTGTATAATTTCCAAGTTTTAAAGGACCACAATTCCCTTTTATCGCAACTCATCACAAGTCTTAAAAGTTGCCAAGTTTGAAGAGCCCTGTTCTTCTGATGGATGTGTCTAGCTCGGCCGATGCCGTTTTCGCCTGGGTGTTCCAGGACTCAATTTTGTGAGCAGGGCAGAACACCGGGGGGGGGGCAGCATCCCCCCCTTTCCCCCCCCCCAAACAACTGGGAAGCTTTTCTCTCTGCCTTTAGGAGGACCCGGGGGCGTGATCTCCCCCAAGGCCATTATCCAGGGCGGGATCCTGCGCTTCCCTTCGGTTGAGCCTGCCGACGAGTCCCAGTACCTGTGCCGAGTGCGAAACAGCGTTGGGCAGCATGTGGCCCAAGCTTTCCTGCAGGTGCAAAGTAAGCCGAGGGTGGTCGACTGGGGTCTTTCTGGCCACGGGGACGAAATACCCAGGTGGCAGCGAGAGGGGGCTCTTCTCCCTTTCTCGGCACTGGGTTGAGAATAAGGGGAGGGGGCTCTCCCCAGGGCCTCACTCAGAGTCCAGCCGGATTTATTCTTCTTCAGTCAGAAAGAGCCAAGAGCTGGCTAATAATGCGTGATTAAATTCCTCAGTGAATTCAAGTGGGGCAGCCAGAGAACTAGCTTTAGGCCATCGATGGTCTGAGGGGGATGGAGAGAGAGAGAGACAGACAAACAGACAAAGGCAGAGAGACAGAGTAGAAGATAGATAGATAGATAGATAGATAGATAGATAGATAGATAGATAGATAGATAGATAGATAGATAGATAGATAGACAGACAGACAGACAGACAGACAGACAAAAGCAGAGAGACAGACTAGATAGATAGATAGATATATAGAGAGATAAAGAGAGACAGACAGACAGACAAAGGCAGAGAGACAGACTAGATAGATAGATATGTAGAGAGAGATAAACAGATAAAACAGAGAGAGACAGACAAACAGACACAGAGATAGATAGATAGATAGATAGATAGATAGATAGATAGATAGATAGATGATAGATAGATAGATTGATAGATAGATAGATAGATAGATAGATGATAGATAGATAGACAGAGAAAGGCAGAGAGACAGATTAGAAAAAGACACAGAGATGATAGATAGATAGATAGATAGATAGATAGATAGATAGATAGATAGATAGACAGAGACAGACAGACAGACAGACAGACAGTTATAGATAGACAAAGAGAGAGAGATAGACAGAGAGATAGATACAGAGAGATAGATAGTAGATAGAGGGAGACAGACAGACAGACAGACAACCTTTATTTTTTTTTACTGTGGGCACCCTGGCACATATTAAAAGTGAAATTTTGTTGCTTGCCCTCCAAAGTCTACCCATGCATGACAGACATTTAAACACGCTGCATGCAACGTACGTATAAGCCTACCTCCTTATGTATAAATAACACGCAGATATTGACCCCTGTCCACCTTGAATATATAGTGGGAAGGGGGAGCTTGAGAACAAAACTGCGACTGAGCCTAAAGCGGGAGAGAGGGGGGGGGACTGACGGCTCTTTTGCTCCTGGGCAGGTACCGGCGTCCCCCAAGTGCAGGTGAGCCCCGAACGGACAGAGGTGCAGGAAGGCAGCACCGTCAGACTGTACTGCCGGGCTGCGGGCTCCCCAGCGGCCACCATCAGCTGGGAGAAAGAGGGCGGCAGCTTGCCTCCCCAGGTAAGGCCTGCTCTTCCCGGGGGGAGGACAGCCCTTCCCCCCACCGGACCTTCGGGTCCAGGTGAGCGTACCCGAGGGAAGGGCTGGGCCAGGAGCAGAACCAGCCTGCCATGCCTTCTTGGGGGGGGGGCTTCTCATCTTTCTCGCGGCCTCTATTCCCCCCCTCTCTCTCTCTTCTTCCTCCTCCCTCTTGCCCCGCCCCCTTCCTGGGCCAGGCGCTTCCTGTCTCTGGGTTCTTCCACTTCCAAAAGGGCAGCCGGGAGGCTGTCCGGCAGCAAATACAGGCGTTCCAGCAGGTATCCCTCTGCATGAGCCCCTGGTGTTGCTCTGCTGGTCGGCTCCATCTTCTTCCTCGGGCTTTCGGTCTCTGGTTCTCCAGCGGGGGGAAGCAAGATCTCCCCACCCACCCCAAAACTGCCTCGCATTTCCCCCATCCGCCCAGATTTCTCTGGCTTCCCCCGGTTGCTTCCCCCTCGCCTGCGGCTCTCTTCTTGTTTGTGCCGGGCCTCGCGGATGCTGTGGGTGGGTGGCCCTGCCCAGCTCTAGCCCCCTCAGGGGCTCCTTGGCACGCCCTTCCCCATGTGGCCCAGCTGGGTGGGAGGCCGGCCACTGCTCGAGGCTCCCTGCCCCCAACTGTTTCCCCTTTTCTCCGTAGTCCCATTCGGAGAGGACGGACATCTCCACCCTGGTGATTCCCGCCATCACAGCTGCCGACGGAGGGGTGTACCTTTGCGTGGGCAGCAGCCCGATGGGGATCGGGAGAGCCCGCATCGAAGTGGTGGTCATTCGGGGTAAGGCGACCTCTTTCATCTGGGGACGGTGGCGGTGGCGGTAGTGGTGGAACTTGAACCATCTCCAGCTGCAATGCCCGGTGTGCGGGCCTCTCTGTCGGTGGGAAGCACAGCCAAGCAAAAGCAGCCGGTTTGAGCGAGCTTGTTCGGCTCACGGGCAGCGTGTTCGAAGCCGGCCTGGATCTCGGCCCGCCGCAGTGCCAAGTCCTTCCTGTTGTTAACGCCGCTAACGTCGAAGGCTCTGGCTTGACAAAGAGATGAAGAAGCAGCCATTTTGTCTGTTCAACTTGTGCATGGCTTTAAGAGATTGAGTTTAAGGTTGGGAGGGGGGACACGTAGGATTGCACCTTCAAGGCCATATGAAATTAGAGAACCTGGCGGGTTTCCTAACGGAAGGGCAACGGATTCTTTCAATGAATTGGAGAATATGATTAAGGACCAAATTAGAAAGGGTGGAGAATTGTGTTTTAATATATTGTGCGTGGGGGCGGAGGTTTCAAGATTCCAGCTTCCTTCGAGAAAGCGTCTGCCGCTGTATTAGGCTGAATAAAGGACTTTTAAGGTAAACAGAGCCACAGAGTCACTTGAAAAGGCCAGACGTCGGGAACGTGACATTCTGTCCTTCTGTGGCTGCTCCCAGCATCCTCTTCTCTTTGCCCTTTGCGTCCGCCCAGGGTCCGGCGTCTCGCCCACCGTCAAGATCGAAGCGTCCTCTTCTTCGGTCACCGAAGGCCAGTCCTTGGACTTGAACTGCGTGGTGGCCGGCCACCCTACGGCATCCGTCACGTGGTACCGGCGGGGAGGGGCCCTGCCGGCCAAACACCAGGTTCGGATTCTCCCGGGGACCCGACAGGGAGTCAGGCGACTGCGCCCTCTCTCCCCCCCCCACTCCCCCACCCCCTTTCTCTGCAGTTTCATTTCTGGGCAAAGTTGGCAAGCTGGCTTGCCAAAATCAGCCGGCGTTTCCTCTTGATCAGGAGGAGAAAGAATACAGCCCGTTCCGAGCGCTGGATCTCATCCGCCTCTAACGGTCTCTTCTTCTTGTTTTTCTTCTTCAAAGAACGTCAAATATGACATTTTTCTAAGGACGGTTTTCCCGACGAGAAGCCTGCGATCGCGGCAGGACCTCTCGGTTATAAGCCAGCATCCCAGTACAGAAATAAAAGCTGTGGCCCGGAGTGGGTTGGGGGAGTGGCGGGGGGGGAGCACAACACAGAGACCAAAACGCTTAAAAGAAAAGGACGGGGGGAGTTTTCCACCGATTTCCTCTACCCCTCCTTTGAGGAGAGAAGGACACTGGAAGTTTTTAAGAAGAGACTGTCTGAAATGGTATAGGGTTTCCTGCCTGAGCGGGGGGGGGGGGGTTGGACTAGATGACCTCCAAGGTCCCTTCCAACTTTAGTAGTAGTAGTAGTAGGGACGCGGTGGCTCAGTGGGTTAGGACGCTGAGCTTGTCAATCAGAAGGTCAGCAGTTTGGCGGGTCGAATCCCGAGTGCCGTGTAGCAGAGTGAGCACCTGTTACTCGTCCCAGCTTCTGCCAACCTAGCAGTTCGAAAGCACGTAAAAATGCAAGTAGAAAAATAGGGACCGCTCCGGTGGGAAGGGAACAGCGTTCCGTGCGCCTTTGGCGTCTAGTCATGCCGGCCATATGACCACGGAGATGTCCTCGGACAAGCGCTGGCTCTTCGGCTTTGAAACGGAGATGAGCACCGGCCTCTAGAGTCGGAAACGACTAGCACGCATGTGCGGGGGAACCTTTACCTTTAGCTAGCATTAGTATTAGTATTAAGAACTCAGAAACTCCGGAAAGTCTCGTGGCAGACCGCAACACTTTCTTCCTCCTTAGATCTACGGGGCGCTCCTGCGAATCCTGGATGTCTCGGCCGCTGACTCTGGGGAATACGTCTGCCGCGTCAGCAACGGAGCTGGCCCGAAGGAAGCCTCCATCAAGGTCACCGTCTCCCAGGGTAAGGCCAAGGGCCCCGCCTCGGGGCGGGAAGGAGAGCCGGAAGTCGCCAGCTAGGCACAGAGGCAGTGTTGGGGGCATCCCCTTGTCCAGACCCATCTTTGCCTGGGAACGGAGCCCTGGAGCTGGAGGGGCAAAGATAAGCTGACCTATTTTCTGACCTCCACAGGGCCGTCCCCAGTCAGGATCGACTCGGCCTCCTCTTCCATCACCGAGGGCCAGGCTTTGGACCTCACCTGCCAGGTCACGGGCCTCTCGCAGCCCAGAGTCACTTGGTACAAGCGGGAAGGGGCCCTCCCGGCTAATTGCAAGGTACGGTGATGGTGGGAGACCCCCTTGGCTAGAGCCCACGCCTCTTCTTCCCTTTGCTGGGGGGGTGGGTTTCCTCACCCCAGCTCTCCCCCTCTCCCCTTCCCCCCTTCTCCCTTCAGATTTCCGGGCTCCATTTGAGGATCCTGAAAGCCACCACAGCAGACTCGGGCGAATACGTCTGCCGGGTGACGGACGGTGACAGCGGCGTGGTTCAAGAGGCCTCCAAAGTGATCACCGTGCACGGCAGCTCCCGGCGTGAGTGAGAGGCTCAGATGCCAGCTTAGGATCCGGAACCTGCGCGTTTCGTAGGATGGGGAAGGGCCAAAGCAGGCAGGCCAAGCTCAAGGGGAGACCAGAGGATTTCCAGAGGGGGTTCAGCTCTCCCCTTTGAGCAAGGTTCATGGAAGCCTGCAAGGGACCAGACACGGATGTCCACTACCTCCATGGTTATTTACCTTAACTTTGGAAGTTTTAAATAGAAATATTGGGACAAAGTACAGAAATCAGAGGGCTAAAAAATAAAAGGTGACACTTACAAATTGCAAGCCTTTGCAGACGACTTGGTATTTATTTTAAGAAAGAAGCCTAGAGATGGTTCCTAAATTATTGGAAAAGAGAGAGCAGTACGGGGAGAGAGAGAGAGAGAGAGGTCTGAAAATAAACAGAGAAAAAAAACTACTAAAGCCATAGTTTAAAATCTCACAGATAAGCAAAAAAAGGTCAGAAAAAAATAGAACTTACAACTAGTCAAAAAGGTCAAACTTAACAGCAAGATGTTCAAGGATAAAGGAAGATAACGATATAAAATTACTGTACCAAGTAAAAATGGGGGGAAAAAACAAATTTGCAATTGTGGATGTTAGGTTAAGAATGGCCCCGATGAAAATGAACACACTGCCAGAAATACTGTTTTCTGTTTCAAAGGATACCTATCCAGCTAGAGAACGTTTTTCTTGTCGAAGGCTTAAATTCACTTAATTGGGACATTTTTATTCGGCGAGGAGAGAAAGCTAGAATTAAAACTGAAAACGCTAGAAGGAGCCCAGGAAAACGGGAGGCTTGCGGCTTGCCAAGACTGGGTTTTATACTAGCAAGCATCTGTACTAACCTGGGTAGAAGAAAGGGCAACTCTTGAGAAACAAAAAGCTGGTTGTATTGGGAGGGACGTGATTTACAACTTGGTCGGCACGCTTTCTTAACCGGCATGGGGAGGGGGGGGCTGGCAGGAGGGGAGAGGTCTGCCAACTGACGATGCGGCCCCTTCCTCCTGGCCTTGCAGCCTCGGGAGGAGTCGGGCCTCCGCTGTGGATTGAGCCTTCGGCGCCCTCCATTGTCCAAGGAGAAGCTTTGGACTTGAACTGCATCGTGGCCAGCCAAACCAGCGCCACCATCACCTGGTACAAACGAGGCGGATCCTTGCCAGCCGGCCACCAGGTAGGGTTGCCCCTCGGGGCTGGGGGCCAGCTTTGTCCACCCCGGCAGGGTGTTTACGACATTCCTTTCCCCTGTGCACTGGCTGCCTCTTCTCCGTCGACCCGCAGGTCTCCGGTTCCCACCTGCGCATCGCCCGGCTCTCCCCGGCTGACCTCGGGGAATACGTCTGCCGCGTCAACCTGGGTTCCCTCACCCGGGAAGCTTCGGTCCTCGTCTCCCACACCCGCTCCTCCTCCTCCAGTAGGTGGGGGGGTCCATGGCAGGAAAGCCGGGAGGAGGGGAGGCTCGCTGGGGGCTGGCGGGACCCTCACCACCACCCTCCGGCTCTCCCTAGCCTTTGGCGTGGCTCCCCCCGTGAGGATCGAGGCGTCCTCGGCCGCGGTTGCTGAAGGACAAACGCTGGAGCTGGACTGCGTGGTTTCCCGCCCGGAGCAAGCCATGGTTACCTGGTACAGACGGGGTGAAGCCCTGCCAGCCCACCACCAGGTACAGACATGATGGCCCCTTAGCTCTAAGGAGTGCGACCGGGTAACAACTTTAGGGCCACCAGGGCCACCGTCTCGGAGGCACCCCCTTGCCCCAATTTGAGTGCCCCAAATTGGCTCTCGGGCAGAATTCCAGTTTCAAAGCACTTTGGCTAACTGGGGGGAAAAAACGCTCTTTGGACTTTGAAGCCCAGAGCTGCTGCTGGGGAAATGGAATCAGTGGCTCCAAAGTCTGGCTCAACTAGGCCTGGCCTCAGACTGTGGATCAGCTGAGCTCTGCCTGCCTCCGAGATAGGAGCTGGCGAGGCAGGGAGGATATGGATCCAAAGTCTTCATGAAGAGAAGGACGAGGGGGGCGGGGGACACGATTGCAGCCTTCCAGTATCTCAGGGGCCGCCCCAAAGAAGAGGGAGTCAAGCTGTTCTCCAAAGCGCCCGAAGGCAGGACGAGAAGCAACGGATGGAAACTCACCAAGGAGAGAAGCAACCTAGAACTAAGGAGGATTTTCCTGACAGTCAGAACAATTAATCAGTGGAACAGCTTGCCACCGGAAGCTGTGAACGCTCCAACACTGGAGTTTTTTATGAAGAGACTGGACAGCCACTTGTCCGGAATGGTATAGGGTTTCCTGCCTGAGCAGGGGGTTGGACTAGATGACCTCCAAGGTCCCTTCCAACTCTGCTATTGTATTCTAATGGCAGGCAAGTCTGCAAAGTGGGGTTGAGAAGGTGGCTGTTTAAATAATAATGTTATTTTTTTTTCCAGCAAAGGATTTGGAAACCTCTCCTTGCTCCCTATACAAAACAAGGGCCTTGTTTTTATTATTTTATTTAAGGGTCTTAGAATAGTTGGGGGGTTTTTTCCCCCCTCCGTGTAAAATCTATCAACCCATACCGGATGCGGTTCATAGCCAGCAGAGCTAGGCTGGTTTAAGGGGATGCTGAGAAGGGTGCCACCCTCTTTTAGGCCTTGGGAACACGCCTGAGGCTGGTCAAGGTCTCTCCCGCCGACTCCGGAGAGTACGTTTGCCGGGTCAGCTCCGATGCTGCCAGCCATGAAGTCTCCGTCTTGGTCACTGTCCAGCAGCAGGAGGGCACCCCTATCTTCCGTAAGAACTCCCTTCTGCTCGTAAGGGGAGGGAATGAGTCAGGGAATTAGAATTTAGAATTTAGAATTTAGAATAGAATGGAATGGAATAGAAAATATCGAATGGAATGGAATGGAAGAATAGACTAGACTAGACTAGACTAGACTAGAATAGAATAGAATAGAATAGAATAGAATAGAATAGAATAGAATAGAATAGAATAGAATAGAATAGAATAGAAAATATGGAATGGAATAGAATAGAATAGAATAGAATAGAATAGAATAGAATAGAATAGAATAGAATAGAATAGAATAGAATAGAATAGAATATATGGAATGGAATGGGATGGAATGGAATGGAATAGAATATTGTTGTTAGCAGCGAAGTCGTGTCCGACCCATCGCAACCCTATGGACAACATTCCTCCAGGCCTTCCTGTCTTCATAGAATAGAATGGAATGGAATGGAATGGAATAGAATGGAATGGAATGGAATGGAATGGAATGGAATGGAATGGAATGGAATGGAATAGAATGGAATAAATATGGAATAGAATAGAATAGAATTAGAATAGAATTAGAATTTAGAATAGAATAGAGTAGAATAGAATATGGAATAGAATAGAATTAGAGTAGAATAGAATAGAATTAATAGAATAGAATAGAAAGAATAGAATAGAATAGAATAGAATAGAATAGAATAGAATAGAATAGAATAGAATGAGGATGGAATGGAATGGAATGGGGCAAAACTCACTTGAGGTTTCTCACTTGGCCACATAAATTTGGGGCTGTCCAGTGTCCCGAAAGGACTAAGCCCTGGAACGTTTAAAGCATGCCTGGCTGAGGAATTCTGGGAGTTAGAAGTCCAGCAAGTCACAAAAGGGCTGAGTTTGAAGACACACACACACCCCGGTGTAAAAGATCTGCCTGACGTGGGTCAACTCGGGAGGAGAGAAGGCAGGAACGGTGGGGGCTTCCACAAGGCTTGGCTTCTCCCTGGCTGGGTGTGTGTGTGTGGGGCATTTGCTGACCTTTCTTCTCTTCGTGACCCATGCAGCCACTGGGGTGGTCCCCCCCGTCCGGATCGAGTCCTCCTTCACCTCGCCCTCCGAGGGCCACACCTTGGACCTCAAATGCATCGTGGCCGCCTCCATGCCGCAAGCGAAAGTCACCTGGTATAAGCGAGGGGCGGCTCTTCCTGCCGGCCACCAGGTATGGCACTGCTCACGCGGGGCTCGCCCAGAGGGGCTGAGAGGAGGAGGAGGAAGAGACCAGCGCCCGGAAGCCACTTTCCAACTCCATTCACCCCCGTCCGGCCTCTCCCCAGATCTCCGGCTTCGTCCTGCGCATCCCCCAGGCTTCACCAGCTGACTCTGGGGAGTATGTCTGCCGCGTGAGCGATGGCCCGGCCGTTCATGAGGCCTCGCTGGTGGTGACCATCAAGGGCGAAACGGGCTCCTATTGTAAGTTTCTCCCCACCCCCGTCCCGCTGAGCTGAAGGGTACGATTGCCTGCTCCATGGGGAGGGGGGTGTCTCTCCCCTTGAAATGGATCCCTCTTTTCTCCTTTGCCCTGGCTCTTTTCCAGTTGTGGGCGTCAGTCCCCCGATCAGGATTGAGACCTCCTCCACAGCCATCTCGGAGGGGCAGACTTTGGACCTGAACTGCCTGGTGGCTGGCCAGTCCCAAGCCAGGGTCATGTGGTACAAGCGCGAGGGCGCCCTGCCCGTCCACAGTCAGGTAAGGGCTTTCGGAGATCCAGATAGAAAGAAAGTGGGGGGGGGGTTGTGGTTGTGGGCAAACTGGAATAGAGTAGAGTAAGAATAGAGTAGAGTAGAGTAGAATAGAGTAGAAAGAGATGGAATGGAATGGAATAGCATACAAATAGAATAGAATCCCGCGGCACTCGGGTCAAATCCCGAGTGCCGCGTAACAGAGTGAGCGCCTGATACTCGTCCCAGCTTCTGCCAACCTAGCAGTTCGAAAGCATGTAAAAATGCAAGTAGAAAAACAGGGACCACTCCGGTGGGAAGGGAACAGCGTTCCGTGCGCCTTTGGCATCTAGTCATGCCGGCCACATGACCACGGAGACGTCCTTGGACAAGCGCCGGCTCTTCGGCTTCGAAACGGAGATGAGTACCGGCCCCTAGAGTCGGAAACGACTAGCACGCATGTTCAGGGGAACCTTTACCTTTACCTTTAGAATAGATTAGAATTAGAATTAGAATTAGAATTAGGAATAGAATAGAATAGAATAGAATAGAATAGAATAGAATAGAATAGAATAGAATAGAATAGAATAGAATAGAATAGAATAGAATAGAATAGAATAGAATAGAATAGAACAGAACAGAACAGAACAGAACAGAAAATATGGAATAGAATAGAATAGAATAGAATTGAAAATATAGAATAGAATAGAATAGAATAGAATAGAATAGAATAGAATAGAATAGAATAGAATAGAATAGAGAAAGATGGAATGGAATGGAATGGAATAGAATAGAATAGACCTTGGAGGTCATCTAGTCCAACCCCCTGCTCAGGCAGGAAACCTATACCATTTCAGACAAAGGGCTGTCCAGTTTCTTCTTAAAAACTTCCAGCGTTGGAGCATCCACAGCTTCTGGAGGCAGGTTGTTCCACTGGTTAATTGTTCTGATTGTCAGGAAGTTTCTCCTTAGTTCTAGGTTGCTTCTCTCCTTGGTTAGTTTCCATCCGCTGCTTCTCGTACTGCCTTCGGGCGCTTTGGAGAATAGCTTGACTGCCTCTTTTGGGGCAGCCCCCGAGATATTGGAAGACTGCTATCATGTCCCCTCTTGTCCTTCTCTCCATTAAACTAGACATCCCCAATTCCAGCAGCCGTTCTTTAAATATTTTAGCCTCCAGTCCCTTAATCGTCTTTGTTGCTCTTCTCTGCACTCTTTGTAGAAGATTAGCTGGACATTATTTTCTAGGACGTGAGTTATGCATTTTTTGGTCTTAATTGTGATGAACGTTCTCCTGGGATGCCTTGGCGTAATATTTGGGAGCTTAAGAAATGGAAGCCGAGGTTTTGGGAAATCCAAGGGTGGCGTGGGATGGGTGGGAAATGGCTCCAGTTGGTTTTAAAAAAAATCAGCTCTTGGTTGTCTACTTTTTTTTTCCCCCCTGGCAAACAGATTTTCGGAACCCGTCTCCGGATCTCACAGGTTTCGGCGGCCGATTCAGGCGAATACGTCTGCTACGTGAACGACGGCACCAGCCGACTGGAGACGTCCATCATCGTGTCCATTCCCACCAGCTCGGGCGGACCACACAGTAGGTGCCCGGGAAGCTTGTGGCAGGCCACTTCCTGGCCAGAGAGGAAATTGGGGAGCCGGGCAACGGGGCACCACCCAGGCCCTTTTTTTCCCTCTGCGTCTTCTGTAGTGATCCCACCGGTGCGGATTGAATCCTCCTCTTCCTCCCTCGCCGAGGGGCAGACCTTGGAGCTGAACTGCCTCGTGGCTGGCCAGAAACACACCCAAATCACCTGGTTCAAGAGAGGGGGGCCCCTCCCACCCAACCACCAGGTAGAGGGGGGGGGAAAGGCGCTCCTACTTGGCTTCACTCGAGTGAGGGTGGCGATCCTCGGCCTTCAGCCTGCCCAGCTCCTCTCTGAGGAAGGAGGGCCAGCAAGTGAGCTGACGGCCAAGGGGGCGATGGGGTGCGGACCACTGCGGTGAGTGGCTAACTTACCTCTCTCGGGCAGGTCTCGGGCACTCGTCTCCGCATCCCGCAGGTCTCCTCTGCCCACTCGGGCGAGTACGTCTGCCGCGTCAGCAGCCCCAGCGCCGTCCAGGAGGCGGCGTTGTTGGTCACCATCCAGGATAGCGAGGGCCCCTCCCGCCGTAAGTCTCCTCTGCTCCCCACCCCACCCCCTTTGGCAACCCTGACCTCCTGTAGGACAGGCCCAGCTCACTCCAAGGGTTTCTACCTTCCTGTCGCTGCAGGGCCGGCCCCAGCCCCGAGGATTGAGGCTTCCTCCCCCTCCGTCGTTGAAGGAGGCACCCTGGATCTGTCGTGCCTCGCTCCGGGCCAGCCCCAGGCCACGTTCACCTGGTCTCGGCGAGAGGGACAGCTGCCTGCGGGCCACCAGGTGAGGGTGGGTCTGTCCCCCACAGGGGGGAAGAAGGCAGTCCCGTTGATAGAGGAGGGGACTCGGGCAGGTGGGCAACGCTGAAATCGGAAATCCCAATCCTGCAGTGCCCTTCTCCTTTCACAGGTCTCCGACGGCCACCTGCGGCTGGTGCAGCTCACCCCCGCCGACTCTGGCGAATACGTCTGCCGTGTGAGCGGAGGCAGCGCCCCGCAGGAAGCCTCTTTCGTGGTCTCCGTCGTGGCTAACACCAGTCCGACTTCCCGTACGTTTGGCGTTCCGGCAAGGGTCAAGAGTGGGCGGGTAGAGGGTGGGCGGGCTCCAGAGGGTCACCGTCACTCCCTCCCAGCAGGTCTTCAGAGCCCCATCATCTCCATTGAGCCCCACAGCGTGCTGGTGCGCCGAGGGGAAGAGATTTCCTTCCACTGCCACATCCACAAAGGCACCCCACCCCTAGAGATCACCTGGAAGCTGCCCAACGACCAGCTGTTAGGTGGGTTTTGATGGGGGGGCTGCCGGGCGAGCAGATGGGCCAGGTGGTTTGGGGTGCTGGTCCCGGGGAGCTCACCACACCCACCCCTGGTAATTATTTCGGTCTCTTCTGCAGATAACGTGAGGATCAGCCCCAACGGCTCTGCCGTCACCATCTCCAACGCCCGTCTGGAAAACCACGGGGCCTACCGCTGCGTGGTCTCCAACCGGTTTGGGATTGCCAACAGCCTGGTCAACGTCATGGTCCAAGGTAAGGAACGATGACCAGGGTCTTTCTAGGACAATGACCCCTTTTCTCCTCTCCCGGCCGATGCTAAAGTCAGACTCCGACGGAAGGCGAGGGCGGAGGGTCTGCCGAAGGCCCTGGCTGAACCTCTCTCTCTCTCACTCTCTCTCTCTCTCTCACTCTCTCCTAGGGCTGCCGACCATCTCGGTGGTGCCGAAGGGCCCCCTGCAGCTCAAGGTGGGCAAGTCCATCAGCGTGGACTGCCTAGCAGCCGGGGAGCCCCGGGCTGTAGCGCGCTGGACGAAGCTGGGAGCCTGGCGGAAGCTGGAGAACCAGAGGCTGCTACCGCTGGAGAGCCGAGCCGTGCTACAGGTGGGTGAGGGATGAGTCTTAAAGGCAGGCAAGCCAGGCCTTCCAGCAGCCGTATCTTCCCTTGCTGGCTGGGGCTGGTGGACGTCTGTGGGAGTTGCCCTGGGCAACAGTCCTAGCCTGGTGGGTATGTAAAGCCTCCAGCATCCGGAGCACTGTACCCGAGAGTAACGGTTGCTGGGAAGGGAACGGAAGGAATTGAGCGCTGGTGCGGCCGCAGTTAAATTACCTGTGCCGGCAAGTTCTCACTTTTTGACTCCAATCCCTCTAGGGCAGAGGCCCCAAAACGTTTGGGCGCCAGGGATCACCGCTTCCGTGGAGAGAGCTTTTTCCACGGACCGGAGAGTGCGTGGTTTTGTGTGCTGCCTGCATCCCACGGATGGGGCTTTGCTTGTTTCTGCGGACCGGTTGCCGGCATGCCGCGACCCGGTACCAGTCCACGGACCGGGGGTTGGGGATCCCTTCTCTAGGGAGTTCCCGTTGCCGGTCCTTATGCCATGCTCAAGAGAAAACGGCAGCCAATGGCCATCCCGAAGAGACCTTAATTCCTCAGTTTGAGTGGGAATCAGGCTGAGGGTCGTGTGCGGGCTCCTCTCCCTCCTCAGATCTCCTCCGCAAAGCTGGGGGATGCCGGCACCTACGTGTGCGTGGCCCAGAACTCCGTGGGCACCACGGAGGCCCAAGTGGACGTGAGCGTGGAGGCGGTGCACGGCAGGAGAGGGGTCCCCGAAATCCACATGACTCCCACCCAAACAGTACAGGCAGGAGAGACGGCTCGGCTGCATTGCTCTGCCACAGGTGCGTGCGAGGATGCGTGTGCGTGTGCGTGTGTGAGGGGTATTTGGCCCTTACCGGTCCCTCAAGATGACAAGTCTTTCTGGGGGGGGTGTTGGGGGGCACCCTGGGTCAAGCCAATCTGGGTCGCTTGGTGGCCAGGCTGACCGCTGCTTCCGTTTGCTGGGACCGGCAGGTGACCCGACGCCCACCATCCAGTGGTCCAAGCTGCGAGCCCCCTTGCCGTGGCAGCACCAAGTGGTAAACGACACCCTGATCATCCCCCGGGTGGCCCAACAGGATTCGGGCCAGTACATCTGCAACGCCAGCAACTCTGCCGGGTTCACCGAAGCCTTCGTGGTGCTGGACGTGGAGAGTGAGTGTGCCAGGAGGAGGAGGAGGAGGAGGAGGAGGAGGAGGTGGGATGGGGGTCAGGCACGGGAGCTGTGCTGCTCGCTGGATGGCCTTAGGCTGAGAGTAAGAGAGCAAAAGCAGAAAAAATGCCAGCCACCCCACATGGAGCCCTCGCACCCAGGACTGGCCAACCCCACGTAGCCTTCCTTGGGGGGTGGCGGGGGTGTCCAGGGCTCCAAGCTCATTCTCCCCCACCCCTCTCTCTCTCTCTCTCTCTCTCTCTCTCTCTCTGTGCCCAGTACCACCCTACGCCACCAGTCTTCCCAACCGAGCCGTGGTGCGCGAGGGGGAGGCGGTGCAGCTGCAGTGCCTGGCCCACGGCACGCCCCCCCTGCTTTACCAGTGGACCAAGGTGAACGGCAGCCTCCCCGGAGGGGCTGCGGTACGAGAGGGGATTCTGCGCTTCAGCCAAGCCGGGCCCCGGGATTCGGGCACCTACCGCTGCCACGTCAGCAACCGGGTGGGCTCCGCTGAGGCTTTGGCCCAGGTCTACGTGCAAAGTGAGTGGGCATCCGGGGGTGGTGGTGGTCCCGCCCAGGGCCTGACCCTCACCTCTGACTCTCTCAAAGTGGGAGATTAAAAAGCAGGCTGCCGAGGGGTTGTGTGGGTCAATCTTAGGATGGCAAAGACTGACGCACGGCTGTATCGTTGCGTCTCCAGCTCTGCGGATAAATTCCAACAATAAATAATAAAAACAAACTCTGTTGCGTGGGCGTTGACGTGTGTCTTCTCCTTCTCCTTCTCCTTCTTCTTCTTTTCGTTGTCCCCCCAATAACAGGCCGTGCCGGCGGGCCCCTCTCCGTTCAGGTCACCCCTCAGAGCGACACCAAAGCTGTGGGGGCCACGGCGGAGTTTGTCTGCTCCGTTTCCGGAGAGCCTGGGGCACAGATCGAGTGGTTGAAAGAGGGCGGGGAGCTGCCCCCCACTCACACCATCCGCAACGGAGTGCTGCGGTGAGTGGGGCAGATGTGGGGGGGGGAGGAGGAGGAGGAGGAGATGGCCCTGGGCATCTGCAGACTGGGGCGCGGAGTTCCAAGGCATTCACAGAGTGGCTGGTCCCTTCCAGGATTGAGAAGCTGGACAGGGAGTGCCAGGGGGTGTACGTCTGTCGGGTCAGAGGTGCCACCGGCCAAGCCCAGGAGAGGGTCAGCCTGACTGTCCGGGGTAAGTAAGCGCCACGCTAGCGGGTGGACCAGGTGGGTGGCCCTAGGGAAGCTCTACCAATGGGAGATAGGATCTCCTCTTCCTTCTCTGGAGGGCCCCCCCAAACCGCTTCTCTGGACTGCCTTCTGTCGAAAATGGGGGGGTCTCCTCCTTGGGTGTGGGACTAGATGACCCACAAGATCCCCTCCAACTCTGTGTTCTGTTCTGTTCTATTCTGTACTATTCTATTCTATATTCTATTCTATTCTATTCTATTCTATTCTATTCTATTCTATTCTATTCTATTCTATTCTATTCTATTCTATTCTATTCTATTCTATTCTATTCCGTCTTTATTCTATTCTATTCTATTCTATTCTATTCTGTTCTATTTTCTATTCTATTTGTTATTCTATTCTATTTTCTATTCTATTCTATATTCTGTTCTATTCTATTTTACTCTATATTCTATTCTATTTCTTATTCTATTCTATTCTGTTTTCTATTCTATTCTATTCTATCCTACATTCTGTTCTGTTCTATTCTATTTTATTCTATATTCTATTCTATTCTATTTCTTATTCCATTCTATTTGCTATTTTCTATTCTATTCTATTCTATTCTATTCTATTCTATTCTATTCTATTCTATTCTATTCTATTCTATTCTATTCTTCATTCCTCCTATTATTCTATTCTATTCTATTCTATTCTATTCTATTCTATTCTATTCTATTCTATTCTATTCTATTCTATTCCATATTCTATTCTATTCTATTCTATTCTATTCTATTCTATTCTATTCTATTCTATTCTATTCTATTCTATTCTATTCTATTCTATTCTATTATTATTTTCCATTCCATTCCAATCTGTTTATTCTATTCTATATCTTATTGCTTATACTATACTATACTATACTATACTATACTATACTATACTATACTATACTATACTATACTATACTATACTATACTATACTATTCCATGCTATTCCATGCTATTTTATTCTATATTCTATTCTATTTATTTCTTATTCTATTCTATTTGCTATTCTATTCTACTCTACTCTTATTCTTACTCTTATTCTTTTGCTCTTGTTCTTCTCAGCCCTCCCCAAAGTGATGATCAACATCCGCACGTCGGTGCAGACCGTCCTGGTGGGCAACGCCGTGGAGTTTGAGTGCTTGGCCTTTGGGGACCCCAAGCCGGACATCACCTGGAGCAAGGTGGGCGGGCAGCTGCGCCCGGGCGTGCTGGCCAGCGGAGGCCTGGTGAAGATCGAACGGGTGGAGCAGGCCGACGCGGGGAAGTACCGCTGCACGGCCACCAACAACGTCGGCACCGTCCAGTCCCACGTCATCCTGCACGTCCAGTGTAAGCCCGGCCTTCTCCTAGGCGGGGGTGGGGGTGGGAGGAGGGAAACGGCCTGACCTCCTTTGCTCTCTCCATGGCTCACGGCGGATCCTCTGTCTCCCCACAGCTGCCCCCCAAGTGGCCACTCAGCCGGAAGTGAAGGAGGTTTCTGCGGGCTCCACCGTGGTTTTCCCTTGCTCGGCCTCTGGGTTCCCCGTCCCGGAAATCAAGTGGACCAAGGTAGGTCTCGGCCGCGAGGGACCCTCCACCCTCTCTCTGCCCAAGCGGGCAGGCGGCAGGGCGAGGAAGGGGCTTCAGGGAGAGTTGCCCCCATGGTTGTGGAGCAGAGGGGCCTGGTTTTGGAGGGGGCAGGCCTGCTAGGGTCTTCTGTGGCTCGCTCTCTTGCAGCTGGAAGGGGAGCTGCCCCGGCACGCCCAGTTGGAGGGCCACAGCCTGACCATCCCCTCGGCTCGCCCGGAAGACACAGGCGTCTACGTGTGCACGGCGTCCAACCGGCAGGGCAAGGGGACGGCCTTCTCCATGCTCAAAGTGCGAGGTCAGCCTGGCGCCCACAGGAGGCGGAGGAAAGGGCAAAGGGCAGGGGGGCGGCACACCCCCTGTGGGCGGGAAGACGCTGCCGACCTCCTCCAGAACAGGCGCTGGACGTTCCCCTACTCTCCTCTTCCTCCTCCTCTCTGCAAACCCTCCGCTCCCTTCTAGCACTGGATGATGTTCCCTAGTTGGGTCATGTAACGCCTGCAAGAAAGCCGCCGAGCTCAGAGAGCACCAAAGACCCCTCAGTCCTTCCTCCTCCTTCCTCTCCCCCTTTCCCTGGTGGGGCACGAGAGGAGGTAGCCAGGCCGAGACTCAGCCTGGGCCAGTTATAGTCTCTGCCAGTTTTGCCCAGCTGCAGAAGAGGTGGAGGGCTCGGCCGTCCTCAGACCCTTTGCCCTCCCCTTGCAGAGCGGGTGGTGCCCTATTTTACCCAGAATCCTCAGTCCTACCTGGTCCTGCCAACCATGAAGGATGCCTACCGGGTCTTTGCCTTGGAGATCGCCTTCCGTCCCGACACCTCGGATGGTAAGAGAGGCAGCAGGGCGGGCAGGCGGGCGGGCTACGGCAGCCGTTCGTTCCTCTTGTTGCGGATGGAGGTCCTGAGCGCCATCTTCTCAGCCTCTCTCACTCAACTTCTCTTCCCCTCATCTCTTCCTCTTCCTCCTCCTCCTCCTCCTCCTTTGCCCCTCTTTCCCCTCTCCCTCTCTGCCCTTCCAGCTCTCATGCTTTACTCAGGTGAGTTGTGCCCCCACTGGGCACTCCGGGCTTCCCGCCCAGCACCGGGCACTTTTCTAACCCTTTCTGCCTCTGGTGTGTGTGTGTGTGTGTGTGTGTGTTTGTGCGCGCGTGCGCACCGGTGAGGGGGGAGGGAGGGGAGAAGGCGTGTGCCCTGTGAGCTACTGGCAAGTGGACTAATCTCCCGGGAGCTCCCGAGCCTCCTCATCCAGCTGCAGTCTACCTTACTCCCATTATCTGGGCCGTGCCGTTTGAACCTCATTTTCTTGGCTTGACTCCTGTAGAGAGAGGCCGCAGCTTCCCAGGAAAGCCAGGGCCTGGGCGCGAGGGTGTGCCCGCAGGCAGATCCTGTTCTTGACCCTAACCCTAACCCTAACCCCCTCCGCCTGGCTGTGGGGTTGTGAGGGGGCGCTCAGCCCCGAGTTCGAAGACTCCTGTTGCCCCCCACCCCACCCCTCAGGCTCCCGGGGCAGGACAGGAGGCAGAGCATGGCGGATCTGAGCTCGGCGCCCTGCATGATGCTGCAAAGGGACCTGGGGGCTGCGGAGCGGCGGGGGGGTGTGTGTGTGTGTGTCTCACCTTGGCGCCCCTGAGTTCTCCCCTCTGCCCCCCGCAGGGATGCTGGTGTACAACGGGCAGAAGAAGAACACGGGCAGCGACTTCCTCTCCTTTGGGCTGGTGGGGGGCCGCCCAGAACTCAGGTGAGGCCGGGGTCCCTGTGGGGGGGGGAGGGAAGGTAGGGTGGTGGTGGAATCAAGCTACCTTGGAGTGTGCAGGGAGGGGGGTTCCAGCTGCCGGGCAGATGCCCCACAAAGCACAGTTGTGCCCCCGGCTCAAAGTCTTGCCAGGTGGTCTCTTTTTTTGCAGCCTTAGCCAAAGATTTGTGGAGCCGGTTGATGGTTTTTGAGGGGAGGGTGGGGGGGCCCTTTGAGAGCCAGCCAGGAGGGGCCTCTGAAGCTGCTCCCCCTCTCCTCTTTGCCATGCCAGGTTTGACGCCGGTTCCGGCATGGCCATCATCCGACACCCGTCCATCCTCAAGCTGGGCGAGTTCCACACCGTCCATCTCTACCGCAACCTGACCCAGGGATCCTTGGTGGTGGACGGCCAGCCCGCCGTGAACGGCAGCTCCCAGGTGGGAGGAAGAGGACGGGGCCAGTCGAGGGGCCTGGGGCTCCGAAGGAAGACACCCCCCCTTTGCGCTGCAATGCTCTGTAGCAGCCCCCTGCGGGGCATCGCTTCCCCCCGTCCGAAGAGCGGGAGGTGCTTGTCTCCCCTCTCTCTGGGAAACGGAGGCAGACAGGCAGGAGGTGGCTTCGTTAACGCCAACCGAGCTGCTCACGAGGACCGAGCTTTGCCCCTTTGGGGGGGGGAAGCCCCCAGAAAACCCCATGGGGAGCGAGGCTTTCCCCCCCACACACACACACCTGTGAATCTGTCTTCCGGCCTTTTCAAACCAAGGGTCCCTCTACTTTGTCATTCCAGGGCAGGTTTCAAGGGCTGGATCTCAACGAGGAGCTCTACCTGGGCGGGTACCCCAATTACGCGGCCATCGCCAAAACCGGCCTCAGCGGTGGATTCGTGGGTGAGATGCGGTGGGGGGGAGTCGGCGTGTCTATCCAGAGATGGGGGTCAGAATGGTAGGAGTTTTAAGCCAGACTAGCTGATCTGGAGAAAGCTTACCCAGGTGTTCTGGGTTCATTTACCTCTTACCCCTAACGACAGCCTAGTAAGGGAGGACAGGCCAAGAGCGGGCGCTTGGCCCAGGGATCCGAGACTGCCCTCTCTCTGCCTCTCTTGGTGCTGAGTCACCCGTAGCTGCGCTGGTTAGGCAGGCTTGTGGGTCTGGCCGTGCCAAGCCCAGAGGCCCTCTAAGCCCCCTCTTCTGCTGCCGCCTGCAGGATGCGTGCGCCAGCTGATCATCCAAGGGAAGGAAGTGATCTTCAAGGATTTGGACCTGCAGGCCCACGGAGTCTCCAACTGCCCCACCTGCCAGGACCGACCGTGCCAGGTAGCCCTCTGCTCATAATCGGGGAAGGGAGCAGATATCCTGGTCACCCCAAACATGGTGCCCACAGCGTGCCCGGAGCAGTGGTGGGCCAGGAACCACTGAGCTGCGGGGGCGCAGTGCTTAGCGTCCAGCATTGCAGGCTGACTGCCCACTGCCGGCAGTTCGATCCCGACCGGCTTAAGGTTGTACTCAGCCTTCCGTCCTTCCGAGGTCGGTAAAATGAGGACCCAGATTGTTGGGGGGGGTCAACAGGCTGACTCTGTCAACCGCTTAGAGAGGGCTGCCAAGCACAGTGAAGCGGTATGTAAGTCTAAGGGCTATTGCTATTGGTGATCGGATGTCGCATTAAGAGCCGTGGTGGCGCAGTGGTTAGAAGGCAGCATTGCAGGCTAACTGTGCCCACTGCCGGGAGTTCGATCCCGACCGGCTCAAAGTTGACTCAGCCTTCCGTCCTTCTGAGGTCGGTAAAATGAGGACTCAGATTGTTGGAGGGGCAACAGGCTGACTCTGTAAACCGCTTAGAGAGGGCTGCAAAGCACAGTGAAGCGGGATATAAGTATAGATGCTATAACTATTGCTGTTGCACCGCTCCCACCCAGAACGGAGGGGTCTGCAGAGACTTGGATAGCAGCAGCTACATATGTGAGTGTCCCCAGGGCTTCGCCGGCAGCAACTGCGAGCACCCCCAGGCCTTGCGCTGCCACCCAGGTAAGGTTTCCCCCCCACTTTCAATTCTCCGTCTCATGTGCCAGGAACTGGGGCGGTTGCCTAGAGCAGAGCTGGGGGGGGGTTGGCCTGCGTTGTTGCCGGCGTTGCCAAGTAGAGCCTCCGCCTGCCTTTCTTCCCACAGAGGCCTGTGGGCCCGACGCCACCTGCGTGAACCGAGCCTCCGGAGAGGGCTACACCTGCCGTTGCCTCTTGGGCCGACACGGGAGGAAGTGCACAGCGGGTGAGTGACGCCCCCAGCTCAGCCCTGCTCACGCGGAAGCCGGCCGAGGCCCAGGTAACCCCCTGCCCTTCTCCACCCACAGGCCTCACGGTGACCACCCCGCACTTCCCGGGTGGGGACGCCTTCATCTCCTACCCGACCCTGACTCGGAACCCTTACGAGCTGCGGCTGGAGATCGAGGTCAAGCCGCTCTCCGCCAACGGCCTCATCCTGTTCAACGGGGGCGATGGGAGCCCCGTGGCCGACTTTGTCTCGCTCCACATGGCCAACGGTCACTTGGAGTTCCGCTACGAACTGGGCTCAGGTAGGCGTGCCCGGCGAATCAAGCTGCTGTATTGTGATTGATCCCCTTGTTAAGACCCTGTGGTCTGTATAAGCAGATATTATCACTATTAACAGTTCTCTTCAGATAGCTGAACTCATGAAATACCTTTGATCATCCAGAAATACCTTTATTTGCATGCAGAGTAGAATACAGCATGATAAGGTGAGTTAGGAGATATTGTACAGTATTCCAAGGTCAGAAGATGGTAATAACTCACAGCGTCTGCACGTGAATCTGGAGCACATGTCTGCTGGTTATCACACGTCTGCCGGTAAGGAGCAGGAGAGTCTCCAGGGACCAAGAAGGAGGAAGTCCGTCCCAGAAAGGGGAAAATACATCACAAAGGGGGAGGTATTGGCTGACCCAATTAGCATAATGTATAATTTCCCCTTTTGTGATGTATGACGCGGTGGCTCAGTGGGTTAGGACACTGAGCTTGTCGATCAGAAAGTCGGCAGTCTGGCGGGTCGAATCCCGAGTGCCGCGTAACAAAGTGAGTGCCTGTTACTCATCCCAGCTTCTGCCAACCTAGCAGTTCGAAAGCATGTCAAAATGCAAGTAGAAAAATAGGGACCGCTGCGGTGGGAAGGTAACAGCGTTCCGTGCGCCTTTGGTATCTAGTCATACCGGCCACGTGACCACGGAGACGTTCTCGGACAAGCGCTGGCTCTTCGGCTTTGAAATGGAGATGAGCCGGTGCCCCTAGAGTCGGAAACAACTAGCACGCGTGTGCGGGGAAACCTTTATATAATTTCCCAAAACAGCCACGTGGTGGCAGCATACCGTCTGTCCCCCTCCCTTCCCTCCTTGGCCACCTTCGTCCCCTCCGGACTCTCCAAAGCCGGTTTTCCCTCCGCAGGTACCGCCGTGCTCCGGAGCCACAAGCCCCTGGCCCTGGGGCAGTGGCACAAGGTGGCGGCCGAGCGCCTGAACAAAGACGGCACCTTGCAGGTGGACGAGGAGCGGCCCGTCAAGAGGTCGTCCCCGGGGAAGAGTCAGGGCCTCAACCTGCGCACCTCCCTCTACCTGGGAGGGGTGGAGGCCTCGGTCAAGCTCCCGGCAGCCGCCAATGTCTCCAGCCACTTCCAGGGGTGCATCGGAGAGGTGAGCCGCGAGCGGGCAGGGAAGCGCCCGCCTCCTCCTCCGCTCAGCCCGAGCGGGTCAACGCGGCCGCGTCCTTCCCTTCCCCTCCCTCCTGGAGATGAGAGCTGGAGGCTTGCGCCTGCCCGGCTTGCTCCTCTTGCGAGGAGCCTCGGGTGCAAATTCTGCTTCCTTCCAGCTTTCGGTCAACGGGAAGAAGGTGGACATTTCCTACAGCTTCTTGGACAGCCACGGCATTGCGCAGTGCGCCGACAGCTCCCCTTGCGACCGCCGGCCTTGCCAGCACGGCGGCCAGTGCTTGCTGACGGGGGAGTACGAGTTCCAGTGCCTGTGTCCGGACGGCTTCACGGGTGAGGCGGAGGGCCGGTGGAAGCCCCGGGCGGGGGTATCTCTACTGCTTCGGCCCCCCCGCCGGCTGTTGACCAGAGCCTCTCTCTCTCTCTCTCTCACTCTCTGCCCGCAGGAGAACGCTGCCAGGTGCCCGAGGTCCATTGCCAGCTCCACCAGCCCTGCCTCCACGGGGGCACCTGCAAGGGCACCAGCTGCCTCTGCCCCAGGGGCTTCTCGGGGCTGTACTGCGAACAGGGTGAGATTCCCGAGGGCGAAGCGGCTGTTTCAGACAGGCTGGCTGCGAGGGGCTCTGCTCACCCGCCTGTGGGAGGGGGCTTAGGGAGGGGGAGGGTCTTCCCCAGGGCCCTGCTTGACCCCGGCCTCTCCCTTGTGCCCTGCAGGTGCACAGCAGCACCAGCTGAAGGCCGAATGGCCAGAAGGCAGTGGAGGAAACGGTAAGCCTGGCCCTCCTTGGGGGGGGGGAAAACCAGCTGACCTACCCCCCCCCCCCCGATTTTCTTACCTGCTGCTACTTCAGGTGACTCAGATGCTCTTTTTTCCCCCCTCTGCCAGACGCTCCTGGACAGTACGGGGCCTATTTCTGCAACGGGGGCTACGTGGCCCTGCCGAAACACCTTTTCCCTAGGAGGTGAGCGGTCGGGGGGGTGGCTGAACGGGGGGAGGGTTAGGGTGCTGCCCACCCTCTCCCAGTCTTGAGGGGCGCTGCATTTGGGGCTGGGAAAGAGCCGGGCCTTAGGGGCACAAGAGTCCCGGAGATAATTGGGGGAGAGAAAGGGAGGGTTCCAAGGACGGGGGGGGGGGGAAGCAGGCTTTGGTGAGGCGGGGGCGGTTAAGCCGTTGCAAAAAATCAGCCCCGCCTTTGGCTGCTCCGCCGGGCAGTTTGGGGAAACCAGGGGGGTGGCAGGGAAGTCAAAAGGGGGGGGGAATATTTCCCCCTTACAGACAAGAGCGGGGAGGGGGCAATGGGTTCTTCCTGATTGGGGGCCTCCACGTGTCTTGCAGTCTTCCCGAGTCGCCGGAGGCCATCGAGCTGGAAGTGCGCACCAACTCTGCCGAGGGGCTGCTCTTCTGGCAGGGGGTGGTGAGTGGCCAAGAGAAGAGACGGCGGGGAGGGGAGGGACACCGGGGGGGGCAGAGGGCAGCCCGGCGGCCCCCTGGGAAGGTAGCTCGAGCGACGCCAGGTGGGTTTGTGCCCGGGCTCCTCGCTTAAAAGCAGCTCCAGCGGTGAGAGTCCCTCGCTTGGACATCTGGGCGAGGTCTCGACCCCTCGGGGCTGCCCGGAACATCTGGACCGAGGAGAGCGGCCTTTGGACGGGAGGAAAGAAGGACCTCTGCCTCCACTTGCTCAGCCGAGAAACGCCACCGGGCAAGCGCTTGGCTGTCTCTTGCATGCGCGCGTGCATGGCGGTGGGCTGCAGGAGCTGCGCCGATCGGTCCTCCCCGAGCCTGTTGCATGGCTGGCTGGCTGGTCCGGTTTGACGCCCGCTGCTTCTGCTTCTCCCTTTTGTCTTTCCAGGCTACGGGAGAGCCGGGCCCCCAGCAGCATGTTGCTAGCCAGGTATTCACCCGCTTGGACTGGGCTTGGACGGGGGCGCCAAGCATGCGAGGGGTGCAGCGCATGGAGTGGCTCCCCAGCGTGGCCAGCAGGCGGTCGTGGGGTTGCCCCCACCCCGAAGGGAGACGGTGGCATCACACAAACACACACACACACACACACACACACACACACGCCTCTCTCTCTCTCTCTGTCTCGCAGGAGGAAGGGGAAGCGAGCAAAGGGAAGGACTTCATTAGCCTCGGGCTGAAGGAGGGGCACCTGGTCTTCAGGTGAGTCAGACCACTTGCCAGCTGGGTCTTTCCTGATAGGGCGGAGACCCCCCCCCCAACTTTTGGGGCACTGCCAGGGACCGGTTCCGTGGAGAGAGGTTTTTTCCGCGGACCGGAGGGCGGGTGGTTTTGCGTGCTGCCCGCATCACACAGATGGGGGGGCTTTGCTTGTTTGTGCGGATCGGTTGCTGGCGTGCCGCGGTCCAGGAACCGGGAGGGGGGGTTGGGGACCCCTGTGCTTAGGGCCTCCGGCTGGCGGGCTTTCCTAGCTGACCAGCGTGTCTTCCGTAGCTACCAGCTGGGAAGCGGAGAGGCCAACATCCGCTCCGAAGACCCCGTGGACGACGGGGAGTGGCATCGAGTGACCGCCGTCCGGTGAGAGGAGAGGGCCGGGGCTGGGGGAGCGAGTTTGGGTCGGCGCGGACCCCCTCGCCCTCCTGATGGCAACCCCCCGCTTCTTCCGTAGGGAAGGGAAACGAGGCTTCCTTCAGGTGGACGGAGAGGAGGCGGTGACCGGAGAATCTGCCGGCCGGAATGTCATGGTCAACACCAGAGGCCGGATCTACCTAGGTGAGCGGCTTCTTCTGGATGGCGCGAGTCCAAAAGAGCTTTTTCCTGCCCTGGTGGTTTTCGGCGTTGCCGGCGTTTGGCCTCGTGTCCACCGGCCTCTGATTTCCTTGGGCCTGGAGGATCGCTACCTTTGCCTAGAGCGTTGTCTTTCTCTGACCAGGCGGTGCCCCTGACATCCAGACCCTGACAGGCGGGAAATACACCTCGGGAATCACCGGCTGCATCAAACACGTGGTGCTGACCAACGCCCGGCCGGGCCAGGAGCCTCGGCAGCCGGTAGACCTGCATCATCAGGCGGAAACGACCCTGAACATTCAGGAGTGCCCCTCATAGGGGAACGGCCCACCCCACACACCCCACACCCTGCTCTTCGTTGCCGGGCCGAGGGAGAGAGACATCTATGCTGATTATCCTTATTTTATTATTATTATTATTATTATTATTACAAATTTTTTTTAAAAAAGGAAGAGAACAGAAAAACGGTGCTTTGCTGCTGCTGCTGCCAAAAAGGGGAGGGGGGAGGGAGTCGGCTGGCCGCGGCCTTGGCCAGCAGGGAGGAAGCCAGGCGGCAGAGGACCGGGGGCGGCCCGAAGCTGCAGAAGGATGCCAGGAACAGACCGGGCATCTCCAAAGAGTTCGGCAAGTCAGCCGGACGCCCAGACGACTTGAGTGGCTCTGCCGGGCCGGCAGGCGGTGACTGACCAACGCACCTGCCCTCGCCCTCCCTGGGGCCAGGAGCAGGCGGGAAGATGGCTTCTCGGCGGCACATGCCCCGCGCCCAGCAGATGCCACGTAGCAGGAGGATCCTTCTGAAGTCCCGTCTCTGCCACGTTGCCCTGCACGGCTGTACTGCTTCTCAGAGGTGCCCCCCCGCCCGACACACACTTCGCCCTGTGCCTGTGGGTCCTCGAGGCCAGCTGCCTGAACCCCTGGACCTTGGCCTGGCTGGGATTCCTGGGGTCTCGCACCCTGGGAGGGGTCTGTCCCATCACCGTCGGGCTGCTTCAGTGCCTTACTTTTGAAGCGGGGGGGGGGAAGTGATCTCCTAAGGGATTCACGCGCTATCTCCCAGGCCGACCCCCACTCGCCCACCCTCCGTTGCCTGCTGTTATTTCTCACAAAAGGCCAGAAGGTCCTGGCTTCTTCCCCCTGCTATGGGTCAGAGCCAGAAAGACGAGTGGTGGTGGGGGGGTGTCCTTCGATAGCGTTGCCAGGAGAAAAGTTGCTTTGCCTAACTTGCCAAAAGTCCAAAGAAACTTCCATTGCTGAGACAGGATCGGTGATTGCGGCCATCCTTGCCTTTTCCTGCCAGCTGGCCTCCACGCACCGAGGCCAGCAAACATCTCAGGCCTTGGGGATGCCCGGTCCTGCTTCAGCCGGGGCCTCACACTTCTCACGTAGGCCTGGCTGTCCTGGGTCTTTTTTGGGCAACACCCACCCACCCCCGTGTCCAGGATTAGAGGGCCCAGCCTGGAGACCCTCTTTGCTCCTCTCTCTCTCTCTCTCTGCTTCCCTCACCCTCCTGACCTTGACTCTTCTTGTACTTCTTTTTCTTAATAAATGGTGCTGAACCCCACAAGTGTAGAGACCGGCCTTTTTTCTTCTTCTTCTTCTTTTCCCCTGTCGCGGAGGAGAGGCATTGCGATTGTGGTGTAGTCCGGTGAGAGGGATGAAAAATTGTCCCGGAATCAAGAGAGGAAAGAAATACCCAGGTCCAGCAATAAGGTTTGGGCCTCTTCTCTAAGAAAACGTGGTACCCCAGTTTGGGGTATCCAGGGACACGGCTACTGGGTGGGTGGGGAATGTGTGTGCCCCATCTTTTTTTTTTTAAATCCCATTTATATCCCGCCCTTCTCCGAAGACTCAGGGTGGCTTACAATCTAAGCACAAATCAAATGTGCTTAGCAATAGCCTTCATTCTATGTATATGCCTGCTTATTAGGGCTTTCGGGCCCCCAAGCGGCATTATTACAAAGTCAGCTTAATTGCCCCCAACAATCTGGGTCCTCATTTTACGTACCTGGGAAGGATGGAAGGCTGAGTCAACCTTGAGCCTGGTGGGACTCGAACCTGCACTAATGGCAGGCAGCTGGTGTTCCTTAAGGAGGCATTAGCCCACTGCTCCACCAAGGGCAGGAATGGGGACTTGTTCTGGGGGGGGGGGGCAGGCCACTCAGGTGGTAGGTGGCAGGGGTCTGCAGGCACCAACTCTGCAAGTGAAGCAGGCTCTGCCCTCTGCCAGGCTCCTGAGATGCCAGCTGTCCTGAGCAAGCAGTGGGGAGCAGGGTAGCTGCGGAGGAGGCCGAAGGATGCAGGGTCTCAGCGGACGGAGAGCGGGAA
>NC_139530.1:5064634-5084634 GCF_947247035.1 Vipera ursinii | reverse complement strand
CCTGACCAGCTCAAGGCTGACTCAGCCTTCCATCCTTCCGAGGTCGGTAAAATGAGGACCCAGATTGTTTGCGGCAAGAGGCTGACTGTAAACCGCTTAAAGCAGGGGTGTCAAACTGCTGGCCCGCAGGCCGGTTGCATCATGCGGAGGATGCGCATGCAATGCAAAAACAGTTGCGGTATGTCGCAACATGTGACGCGGTGCATTTGACACCTGTGGCTTAGAGAAGTGCAAAGCGCTATGAAGCGGGATATAAGTCTAACTGCTATTGCTATTGCTAAAGGCATCACTCAAAAGCGCTCTTCAGAATCCTCCCATCTCCAGCTGAGGGCCCTCGTTTTCTTTTTCCCTCCCAGAAATAAAAGAGATTTTAGAACCAGGAAAGGGGAATGCTAGCAAACGGGCAACCTGGGAACCGCTCCTGGGAATGGCGTCGGTCGGGAAGACAACTCAACCCGTGGCTTTGCTTCTTTCTGCAGGAGAAACTGCAGAGGGAACCCCAATTGCCTGGTGGGGATTGGAGAGCACGTTTGGCTGGGGGAGATCGACGAAAACACCTTTCACAACATCGACGATCCCAACTTTGAGAGGAGAAAAAAGGTACGTCGACGGTTCTCGGGCGTGACCGAGAAGAGTTGTCTTCCCCCGTCCGATGCACCTCCTCGCTTTGCAGTTGGCGCTCAAGTCTGTTGCCCAGAGTTGATCTACGGAGGCTGGCTGTAAAGTATCCGATATGGGCCTGGGAAGCAATGTGGTGTCACAGGGAGGGAGCCTCTGGTGGTGATTGAGGCAGGAGGGAGGGCGGGTGGACACAGAGTTTAATTCAGCTGGGTCTTCTTTCACAACTCACAAGCTGTGAAATTGTGAGTCTGGCGTCTCCCGTAACGGGAAGCCACTTCTGAGTTGGGACAAGTCAAGCGGTCACATTTGGAATTTTCTCTCTCTCTCTCTCTCTCAAACGTATTTTATTTGGGCATGTTTTTCTGTTTGCTTCGGGGGGGAGGGATTTTTATTTATTTTGGGGGGGGGAAAATAAAAAAAAATAGCCGAGCCTTTTAAGGACAGCAAGATAGAAAAGCATTTCAAAGCGGAGCGTGCCCCGTGCTTAGATACGGAAGAATAGACCCGTTGAACTTGGCGGCTGCGGAAATCAAAAGAAAGAATGCGTTGACATTCTCTTTAAAAACCCTCGGGGGGGGGGCCTCTCCTTTCTGCAGGAACTAATTCCGCTATTGTCGAAGGAGAAGAACGTTCTCCAGAGGAGACCTCACTAAAATTGCCGTCCCGGAGCGCTCTGCTTTTTTTTTTTTTTTTGCCTGCCTCACCTCTCGTGATCTCTTTGTCTTCCTTCTCCTTCCCCACACCAGAATGCATTCGTAGGCCTCACCAACCTGGGGGCCACTTGCTACGTCAACACTTTCCTGCAGATGTGGTTCCTGAACCTGGAGCTCCGGCAGGCCCTGTATCTGTGTCCAGTTGCCCGCCCTGAATGTGTCACGGCGGAGAGCAAAGGTATTTTGGCGGGGAGGGTGGGTGGGTGGGGGTGTACATTCTTGCGGTGCTAAGATTCACCTGCTTTGAAGCCCAAATGGTTCGCCCGGCCTCAGTCGCCTTACTGTCCTCCCTCTGCTTTTGTACCGTACAGAGCTAGTCGCTTCCCAAATTCTGTTTGAGGACGTTCTTCCCGTTTTGAGTTTGGCTTGCGGCTCTCAGTTAAGCCAGGGACGAAAGGATCCCTTTGTCGGTCGCAAGTCGACGTCCTGTGTTTTAATCGAGCCTTCCCCCCCCCCTGTCCCTTGACAGATTACGAACCTCAGACTATTTGCGGGCACCTCCAGTACTTGTTTGCCTTGCTCCAAAACAGCAAAAGACGCTATATCGACCCATCGGGGTTCGTGAAAGCCCTGGGCTTGGACACAGGTCAGCAACAGGTAAGAGCTCCTCTCTCTTGCCTTTGCTGTTTCTCCCTCTCTCTCTTGCCTTTGCTGTTTCTCACTCTCTCTCTTGCCTTTGCTGTTTCTCACTCTCTCTCTTGCCTTTGCTGTTTCTCAGAATTTGCCTCTTAACGAATGAACCTTTATTGTCCAAGTACAACCATGTATACATTGAGATTGGCTGAGCCTCCCTTCGTGCTCCCACCCCCCCAACTCACAGTGACAACAAGCCCTCCATCTTATTACACCATGTGAATAATTGCACCACACACACCGGCCTCGCAAGTCAATCCTGCATCAAGTTTATAAAAATTATTTCCCGTTCAAGAGCCGCCTAACAGCCCACGGATAAAAGCTGTTTTTCAGCCTGTTGGTGCGGCTGGCTATACTCCTGTATCTCCTACACCGACGGTAGGAGAGTAAAGAGATCCCGTCCAGGGTGTGAGTCGTCCCTGAGGATTTTCCTCACTCTTCCAAGGCAGCGGGCCCTGGCGAGGTCATCCAGTGGTGTCAGGGGGACAGCCCACGATGTCTTGTGCTGTGCTCACCACCCGCTGTAATGCCTGCCTACCCGCGGCTGTCAGACCAGCCTACCAAACCACAATACCGTACGAGAGGACGCTCTCTATAGTAGACGGGTAAAAGAGGGTCATTAGCCGTTGTTCTACCCTGTTCTTTTGCAAGACCCTGAGAAAGTGAAGCCTCTGTTGGGCCTTTCTGGCCACCTGGGTTGTATTGACTTTCCAGGTCAGATCTTCGCAGAGGTAGACTCCCAGAAATTTAAGAATTTTCTTTTTAAGAAAACGGTTCCCACCCTGAGGAAGACCAGGAGTCCCTGGGCAGCGGAACAATTAAAGCCCTGCTCCTTTATTTAAAGTCCCGGTGAGAGATCGCCACCTCCGCTTTGGCAAGATTTTTTTTGACAATACCTCCCCTTGGTGGGATTAAAAGGAGACGGCGGTGTCCCGCAATCCTGTTTCCTTGGACTTACGTCCTACCCGTTCTGCTGCTGCTCTTCCAGGATGCCCAAGAGTTTTCCAAGCTGTTCATGTCCCTGCTGGAGGACACCCTGTCTTCTCAGAAAAACCCGGTCGTGCGCGACATCGTCCAGAAGCAGTTTTGCGGAGAGTACGCCTACGTCACAGTGTAAGCGCCTTCCCCGCGCAGCCCCTTCCTCCCTCCCTCCCTCGTCCTGCCTCCAGAGGACTGGGCTTCGGATGCTCACGGCTGTCCCTTTGCTTTCCTCTCTCCAGTTGCAACCAGTGTGGCCGAGAGTCCAAACTGATCTCCAAGTTTTACGAGCTGGAGCTGAACATCCAGGGCCACAAGCAGCTGTCGGACTGCATCACCGAGTTCTTGAAGGTAGCCATCCGCAAGGGGGAGGGGAGGAGGAGAGCCAAACACTTCTGCTCTGTGAAGCAGCTTTCACAAGAGATCGATGGAACGTTAAGGTGCTTCCAAGTGAAATAGGCAGAATGCAGAGATGCAGTCATTATGAAGCTTTATTCATCGACAGGTTATATAAAAAGAGCTATATGGCATGGAAGCATCCATGCTTGAATGATAGAGAATGCATGCGAGAGAATAGATAGAAAGAGAAGCAGAGCTAGAACAAAAGAAGCAGCCCCTGGGCAGAGGTATTTATGGGGGGTCTCGGCCCCTCCCTAGCCATAAAACTCTCTCGCCAATGGGGCTGCTGCAGGGGAGCAAAGAAGCCTCTTTGCTCCATCTGATGACCTATTTGGGGAACTGCCATGGCTGGCACAAAACATGTAACATGCTCTGAGTTGGGGGCAGCCTCGGGATCCCCGGAGGGTCTCGCCCCAGGGCTGGTTGGCCGGACTCGACGGCTTTGGGGGCAAGTCGGGGGTCCCTCCTCAAGCCGGCCGCCGGTCTCGCTCCGTTTCCCCACCCCCCCCGGCAGGAGGAGAAACTGGAAGGGGACAACCGCTACTTCTGCGAATCCTGTCAGAGTAAGCAGAATGCCACCAGGAGGATCCGTCTGCTCAGCCTTCCTTGCACCCTCAACCTCCAGCTCATGCGCTTCGTGTTCGATAGGTGAGCCCTCTCTCGCGCTCGCTCCCCCCCTCCCCGAAGCCTTGGCTTCAGAGCGGGCCTTTCCCGCCTTTTGCTCCGCTTTTAGGACGCGACAATATCCGAGTATCGCCAGTGCTCAGCTAGGTGTCAAAAGCTTGCTGAGCAAAAAAGGAAAGGGCTGAGAAGAACAAGAGCAAAAGAATAAGAGTAGAATAGAAGCAGAAGCAGAGCAGAACAGAAAACCTTGGAGGTCTTCTAGTCCAGCCCCCCACTCAAGCAGGAGAACCTCTACCATCTCAGACAAGGGACTGTCCAGTCTCTTCTTAAAAACCTCCAGTGATGGAGTGCCCACGATTTCTGGAGGCAGGTTGTTCCACTGGTTAATTGTCCTCACAGCCAGGAACTTTCTCCTTAATCCCAGGTTGCTTCTCTCTCTCTGAAAGTAGCTTCAGAACAAGCCCCCCTTCCCAGGCAGCAGCTCAGCTGACGTTTACCTTACTTATTGTGTCCTGCCTTTCTTTGGGCAACTCGAGGCGATCCATCTCACCCCCTTCCCCCCGTTCCTGGGTTGGTCTGAGAGAGAAAGAGACAGGCCCAGAGACGCCCAGACGGCTTCGGTCCCTGAGGGGCACCTGACACCAGGGAATCTCCTGGTTCCCAGTTCACCAGCTGGCCCTCGATGTGGAAAGGGAGAAGGGTGCCGTGCTCTTGCCGTCGTTCCCTTGGGTTGGCAACGCCAGGTGGGAAAGGGGTGAGTTAAGAAGCCGTCCTCTTTCTTGCGTTAGGCAAACGGGGCATAAGAAGAAGCTGAACGCTTACATCGAGTTCTCTGAGCTTCTGGACCTGGAACCTTTCATGGAAGACAAAGGTGGGCAGAGCTGCGCGTCGCCTTCTCTTTGGGGTCCCGTTCCCCAAATTGTGGGTCAGGGCCCTTCTCCCGCCTTCTGTTTGTGCCCGGAGGGTGGCTGTCTCCTGGGGTGTTATGGGGAGGACGGGGGCTGGGGGGGTGGCTTGCTGCTGAGGCCCATGGCTGAGGGAAAAACAATGGGAGGGGGACGTCCCGCCATTCCCCGAGCCTCGAGCGCGGCCTGCTGTGTTTCCAGCTAGCGTCTTCGTCTACGAGCTGAGTGCGATCCTCATCCACCGAGGGGTGAGCGCCTACTCGGGCCACTACATCGCCCACGTGAAGGACCCCCAGACGGGGGAGTGGTACAGATTTAACGACGAAGAGATTGAGAAGATGGAAGGCAGGAAGCTGCAGCTGGGGGCGGAAGAGGAACTGGGTAAATGAGACTCTCCTGGAGCTGGGGCTGGCTCAGCCTCTGGGGCCAGCACTGGACCCCTCTCCTCAGCTCGCTACCACCTGCCTGGCCGAGAGCGTCTCCGGGGAGAGGAGCGAGGCAGAGGGAAAAAAGCTGAGTCCCCAGCACTTGCTTCCTCTGCCTTCCGCCCTCCCCCCCCCCTCCAGAACCCTCTAAATCTCAGTCTCGACGGCCCAAGTGCGGGAAGGGGATTTACCGCTCCCGAAACGCCTACATGTTGGTGTACAGGTTGCAGTCGCGGGAGAAGTCCCTGGCTGTTGAGATCCCAGGTGAGGCCTCTGCGTTATCCCCAATCCCCCGGCCCCTCTCGGGCTTTCTCTCCCACCCTCACGCCTCGGCCCCGCCTGCACGAGTACCTCCGAACACGCGCCGGTCCGGAGGTCCACGAGGGTGGAAGCAGCCCTTTGGCTGCTTGGCTCGCCATTCGGAATCGGCATGTGCCGGTTTTGGGAAGAAGGCCTTTTTTTCCCCTTCTGTTTGGGAGCTGGGGGCGGGGGTGGGGGCTTCCTCCATTAGCTGGTTGTCCGTGTGTGGAGGCTGGTGCCTCCTGCCATGCCTCTCCTGGGCTTTCTCCCCTTCTAGCTTTCCTACAGGAGCTGGTGGAACAGGACAACAGCAGGTTTGAGGAGTGGTGCCAGGAAATGGCCGAGATGCGGAAGCAGAGCGTGGCGCGGGGCCTGGTCAAGCACGAAGAGGTGAAGGAGCTCTACCAGAAGTTGCCTGCCGAAGCTGGTCTGTAAGACCTTCCAATTACGCCTCTCTTTCTTTAGGGCCGCTCTGGGCCAGGCAGGAGGGGAGGGCGGCTCTGGCCTCTGTCCCGATTGCAGAAGTGGGGCGTGCCGGGTTTGGAAGCTTCCTTACGTACGACTCTGTGTATCCCCCCCCTCTCCCCCCCACTGTCCCTCCTCTCCCAAACCACCTAACGTGGCCTGCTCCCTGGGGGCAGAGTGTGTGTGTGTGTGTGTGTCCATAGTAGGATGTCTCTTAAAGGCCCCTCACTTTGGCGGGCGTCGTTTCAGCTCAGCCAGCAGGGCGGGTGCACTGGCGCAAGAGGGGGCCCTGCTGCGGCCGTGGGCACGGCTGGTGGCAAAGGAGGGCCGGAGCCCTCGGTCTGAGTTGCTCCCCTGCCCTCCCCCCCCAACCACCCCATGGCAGGGGGCAGGAACGTGACTGAAGCTGGGGAACGTTGTTACATAGCGGGGAAAGGGGGTGGGTGGGTTGCTTTGATCAGCCGTTGGAAGGGGAGGGAAGATGTGTGATCTTAACGTGGTCAGTTTGGAGGAGAGACGGAGGAGGAGACCGGGGTGCTGACGCTCTGGCCCTCTGCCCTCCCCCCTCCCCCCCTCCCTCCCAGGCTGCCCCTACGACTTTGTCTCCCTGGAATGGCTGCAGCAGTGGCTGGACGAATCGACGCCCCCCAAGGCCATCGACAACACAGCCTGTTTGTGCTCCCACGGCAAGCTGCACCCCGATAAGATCCCCACCGTCAAGCGAGTCTCGGAGGACGTGGCCGACTACTTCTACAAGAGATACGGGGGAGGACCCAGGCTGACAGGTGGGGGGGTTCCTGGACGACCGTCTCTTGGGGGAGCCCTGGTCTTCTCCTCTTCCTCCTCCTCCTCCTCCTAATTCCCTCTGGGGGGAGGAAAGAGCGAGGAAGGGGGGGGGAAGGAGGGTTAGGCAGATGGAGCTGCTTATGCTCTTGCAGAGTGGGGGGGGTCACGAGGGGGGGGAACCTTCAGATCCGCAGGAGGTGCGATTCCTCACACTTTTGCAAAGTTGGCCGTTGCACCTCACTGGTGCGTTGCCACATTTGTCGGCTTCCTCGCACCTTCCCCAGCGCGTTGGAGGGGCTGCCTCCGGAGCGGCGAGGTGCGACCCGGGGAATCCTCCTCCGCTCGCTCGCACCCGCCCGCAAAATCTCCGGGAGACTTCCTTGGCCTTCCTGCTCGGCTCTGCTCCACAGGGTGGGCGGTGGGGAGGCGGGGGCTGCCCCGCAGCTGGGTGGCCAAGGAGCAGGGAGGCCCCACCGCTGCCCTCAGCCTCCGCCTTCCGGCTTCTCTCCGCAGGGAAAGCCCTCTGCAGGGACTGCGTGGTGGAGAGGTGTCGGGTGCTGCGGCTGAAGAACCAGCTGAGCGAGGACTATAAAGCCGTCTGCAACCTCCTCAAAGCCGTGGCCAAGGGGTGAGCGGCTCCCCCCCTCCCCGGGCAGGGGGCGGTTCAGGTCGGCCAGAGGCGGGAGCCTCGATTCCACGTCCTCCCCTGATCCCTCCTCGCCTCCCGGGCTGTGAGCTGCCCCTCTCGCCCTGCAGGACTGACGGCTTTTGGGTAGGAAAATCCTCGCTGCGGAGCTGGCGCCAGCTAGCCCTGGAGCAGCTGGACGACTCGGATGAGGATGCCGAGCCCAGCAACGGCAAGATGAACGGCGACGCCAAGGAGAGAGGTAGCTCCTCCCTCTCTCTCTCTCTCTCTCTCTCTCTCTCCCTCCCTCCCTCTCTCTTTCTCTCTCTCTCTCTCTCTCTCTCTCTCTCTCTCTCTCTCTCTCTTTCTCTCGCTCGCTCTGTCTCTGTCTCTCTCTCTGTGTCTGTCTCTGACTCTCTGTCTGTCTCTCTCTGTGTCTGTCTCTCTCTCTCTCTCTCTCTCTCTCTCTCACACACACACACACACACACACACACACACACACACTCCTCCCTCTTAGTCAAGGCAGGCCTGTCCTGTCCCGACGAACGACTGCTGGCTTAGTTGCTCTGGGCCAGCACCTGTTTCAGGCCCAAAGGCTTCCAGGGTGGCCCAAGGATTCGGCCTTAACCCCTGATTCGCTTCTGGAAGCCCCGTGGGGGACGGACCCCGCTTTCCGAGGAAGGGGAGGTAGAGTCCGAGGAAGGGAGGAAAGGGGAAGGGAAGGAAGGAAGGAGGGGTAAAGAGGGAAGGGAAGGAGATGAGAAAAAAGGAGAGAGCGAAGGAAGGAAGGAAGACTCCAGGGCAAGTTCAGAGTGCAGTCGGCCTGCCTCTGTTCTGGGGGAGGGGGAGAGGGCCGCGGAGCCCCCGGCTTGTCCCCTGAGCCGGGTTGCAAGGGGGAGGGGGTGTCTCTGACTTGGTTTCCCCCCCCCCCTCTGCTTTTTTTCCTCCACAGAGGAGCCCAGCGCGGAGAAACGAGAGGAAGAGGAGCTGAAGTTCAACGAAGACATTGTGTGCCCCCACGGTGAGCGGGACGGGGGGGGGGGAAACCCTCGGTTCTAGCAGCAGAAGGGATTCCCTCGCGCAGCTGGCTTTCCGAGATCTGGTGGAACCGCTTGATTCCCTCCCAGGCCTGGCTGGACACGTGGTGTGAGTCCGTCTGTTGTGTCCTCCAAATCCAAGAAGCGTCGCTGCTTCCGGTCAGGCTGACCCAGGCAACCCCGAGGGCGCCCACTCACCTGCCTGCCAGCCTCTAGCTCGGCTGGAAACACACTTGCAGCTTTGTGGCCTCTGTGTGTGTGTGTGTGTGTGTGTGTGTCTCTGTGTGTCTGTAAAAACCACACCACCTGCCAGGCCCTCTCTTCAGCTGAACCAGAGAGCAGTTGGAGATGCCGCTGTGATCGTGCCCCAAATCCCACCCAGATGCCCCAAGGCATTTCCCCCCCGCTTGAAAACGCTCGTCCGGGTTCCTTTGCCTTGCCGCTGCCTTCCCCCTCCCCAGACTGTGGCCCCTAGGGTGGTGGACCTCAGTGAGGAGGAGGGCCGCTCCCCATTTTTCCAGTGGCCTCGGCCACCTCTGAGCCAGCGAGGTTAGTGCATCACTCGGAGGGAGAAGAGTAGCGCATTTCTTACGCTCTGGAGAGCGGGGTGTGTGGGGGGGGGTGTCCCCAACTCCCCCCTCCCCATCCGTGGACCGGTCCCGGGGCGGCGGCGAGCCAGCAACCGGTCCGCACGAACAAGCGAAGCAGATGTGAGATGCAGGCAGCACGCCGCGGGAAAAAAACAACAACTTCTCTTGCGCTGAACCGGTCCCTGGTGCCCAAAAGGTTGTGTGCAGGGGTGGCTCTGTTTTAGAGGCTAATTCCCCCCACCCCCCACCCCAAAAAGAAAAATGTTTTGAGAGAAAACAGGTGAGGTCTTGAAGCAGGACCCCCTACCCCCCCCCACTCCCCTGTTGCCCTTGGCCTGATCTCGAACTAGCCTAGTTATTCCATCTGGGGGGGCACGGCAAGGTGCGTGGTGCCAGTGCACGTGCGCATGCCTGCACACCTCCGCCGCCCCTGCCGGCACGTCCTCGGGGGGGTGGTGGAAGCCTAGGTCGGTGTTCTCTCGGCTCCAATCCCTCCTTTGTGCCAGCAGCAACAAAGCAGGTTCCCCTCGGCTTAATTGCCGGCTGCCTCCTTCGTAATTGGCCCGTAACCTTAGCGACTGCTCCTCCGGAAGGAGCTTAGCTGGCAACGGGCTCCTCCCGATGTTCCCTTTGCTGCGGCAAACCAGCTGCCTTTTTTTTTTCCCCTGCGTGTGTGCGAGCGCGCGTGTGCGCGCTCTGCGCTCGGACGGGGGGGGCAGCTGGGAGAGGCCTCCTAATTTGGGGGGTGGGGGGGAAGAGGGAGCCGCGGGACGGAGGGGGACAGGACAAGGACGGTGGTCACTCTCCGGCCGGCTGGCATATTTGGGCATCTGGACGTTGGGATCCAGAAAGGATGCTGGGTGGGGTTGGGGGAGGGGGGGAAATGGTGGTCCCGAGGCTGTTGGGGGGGCCACACTTTCCTTGCCTCCCCTCCCTCTCCCCTTCTCTGGCAAAGCCATTCCTTCCAGCAACCCATTTTGTGGCCGGTTCCAACGTCCACCCTGGAGACAGCGAAGTTGGGGGGGGGGTCCTGGAAGGGAGAGATCTGTGCGGCCGCACTTCCCCCCGGCGGGGAGGGTCACCCCCCAAGCTGTTGGGGGTGACCAAAGGGCGACTGGGGTCAGGATCTGCCCCGCCGCTGCTGCTGCTTCTTCTCCTTGGCCGTTGGGGTCAGCGTCTCCGCCGCTTTGCGCCCGCAGGCAACCTTTGCATCTTGGAGAACGAGAGGCGCGTGGTCTGCCACGAAGCCTGGGAGAAGCTGCAGCGCTACTTCCGCAACGCCCCGGAGTTCCCCAGCGGCAGAGACTCCTGCTTGCAGTGCAAGGTGTGTGTGTGTGGGTGGGGTGGCGGGGCGGCACCCGGTGCATCGGGGAGGGAGGAAGAAGCCCCCCCAAGTCAGCACAGCGGGGAACTCCGGAGGCCTCTGGAGTCGGGGCTGAAGCCTTGCTCCAGGAAAGCGTTGGGGGGGGGGGTTGTTTCTTCCTGGGGGGGGGGCTTGAAGCCTAGAGGGGCTTCTCCCTAGGGGGAATTTCCCTCCTCCCCCCAATATTGCTTAGTCTTCGTGGCCTCCCAACCTTTGGAGGTAGCGAGATTACTACTTCCTGGTGAAGTGGGGCACTCCTGGAAGGCTGAGCTCCCCCACCCATCACAGAAGCAGACCCTCACTCCTCCAGGAGGAGACACACACACACACACCGTGACCCCAGGGCTTGTCTTTCTGCAGATCCTGGAGCGGGAAGGGGAGGAGAACGAAGCCCTCCACAAGATGATGGCCAACGAGCAGAAGGCCAGCCTGTCGCACCTCTTCCAGGACAAGAGTCGGCCGTGCCTCGGCAGTTGGCCTGAGGTGGGGAGACCGGGATACTTGTGGGGGGGGCAGCAGCGACTCAAGGCTCCGACCGAGATGTATCCCCGAGCAAGGGTGTCCAGTAAGCGCGGGACCAGTGTGGCCATTGAGGTCTCCCCAGCCCCCTCCAGCCCCGTTGATCAGCAGCCGCAGCAGAAGATTTAGCAACAGAATCTGCTGAAGTTCCGTCTCTCTTGAGTACACACACACACACACACACAAATTGTGCAGCTGGAGTCGTCCTGGCTTTGCTCCCCCCCACACACACAAGGCCGTAAGCTCTCCTGCAACCTTGTTGAGTCCCGGGCCTCCTCTTGGGATCCTCGGGGCCCTGAACGGTGGAATCTCTTTTCCCAGGAGGTGGGAGAGCTCTACGTGGTCTCCAAGTTCTTTGTGGAGGAATGGCGGAAGTTTGTGAGGTGAGCTGCCTTCCTCCTCCTCCTCCATAGCACTGATAATCTTACCTAGTTGGGTCATGAAGCATCTTCAAGAAAACCACCATGCTGAGAGAGCACCAAGGACCCCACAGCCATCCTCTTCCTCCTCCTCCTCCTCCTCCTCCTCCTCCTCCTCCTCCTCCCTCCTGCCACTGAAGATGTTCCCTAGTTGGGTCATGAAACGTCTTGAAGAAAACCACCAAGCTCGGGCTTCTCCATCCCCTCCACGCCCGCCCTCAGTTCTCCAGTTCTCTGGCGGGTGCCCGCTCCTTTCTCCCTCTCCCCCTCATTCCATAGGTCTCACACCCACCCCACCCCACCCCTGCAATTTCCGCAGTCTGCAACATCTCTTCACTCCCCCCCCTCCTTTCTTGCCTCCCACCAGGAGGCCCAGCCGATGCAGCCCCGTCTCTTCCATTGGAAACCGGGAACTGCTCTGCCCCCACGGCGGGCTGATGTTCACCGTGGCTTCCATGACCAAAGAAGACTCTAAACTGTGAGTGTGTCTGTGTGTGTGTCTCCCTGGCTCCAGCAGAATAGGATACGCACACAGACGGCCTTTGCACCAGGCCTTCTTCCCCTCCCCCCCACCTTGACGACCCGTCTCTTTGGGGTACGGCCCTGCCGGGGTGTCTGGAGGCAGAGGGGCGGCGGCTGGCCTTTGAGAGAGTCAGCAGGCACCGCTTCTTGGCACAGTGTAGCTCTGATATGGCCCGACGAATGGCAGAAGATCCGAAGGCTTTTCGTGGTGGACCACGCCATCCGGGTGATCAGGAGGCAGGCCCCCGAGGAGAGCGCCGAGCCTCTGCTCTACATGACCGAACCTGGTGAGCGGGCGAGCTGGCAGAAGGGCAGGGCGCGCGGGAAAGAGACCACCTTGGCACCACGCGCGCTGCTCCCGTGGGTTCCGGGAGCTTCTGGGCAGGTTTCCATCTGTGGCACAGGAGCGTCAAAAGAGAGCCACAGATCCCTGCGATGCGCTTGAGATTCAAACCCAGCGTGCCCGGAGTTTTCACTCCGAGGGTTTCGTGACTCCCTCGGCCCATCGCGGCCGTCCGTTCTCTGGCCGAGGCCCTGCAGGGCACGGGGCTTTTGCAGAGACAGACACACACCCCCGTCCTCCTCCCTCTCCCCCCAGAGCTGTGCCTGGACTGCCGAGAAGGGCTGTTGTACCAGCAGCAGAGAGACCTGCGGGAATACACCCAGGCCACCATCTACGTGCGCAAAGTGGTGGACGACAAGAAGGTCCGTCTCCTCCTCCTCCTCCTCCTCCTCCTCCTCCACCCAGAAGAAACATGGGATTTGAGGAGGGCGAGGCCGTTGAGCCAGGAAAGCTGGGAATGGGCCTGGGCGTTCTGCTCTTGGGGTTCAGCCCCCCCCACCGCCACTCTCCCCTCTTCTGGGCCGGAGACTGAGCAGAGCACTGGGTTCCCCGAGGAGGAACTCGGGGCCTGCAACAGGCCTTCTTCTGCTCCTCTTTAGTGGTTGGGTAAGCCGGTCCTTTTCGGGGTGGGGGGGGGCTAATCCATTAAATGCTGGGCCCTGCTTCTTTCATGTCCGAGTCAGTCCTTCCGTACTTCTCTTAAAAGCAAGAGAGGGGGGGGAAGACCTCCATTTGTTAAGATGCACATCCAAATGGCAGCTGATTTGAGAGACTGGGCAGCCCCAGGCCTTGGCTTTGTCCACCCTGGCTGCATCTCTCCCTCTCTCTCTCTCTCTCTCTCTCTCTCTCCCTCTCCCTCTCCCTCTCCCTCTCTCTCTCTCTCTCTTTCTCTCTGTCTCTGTCTCTCTGTCTCTGTCTCTCTCTGTCTCTCTCTCTCTCTCCTTTCTCTCTCTCTCTCCCTCTCTCTCTCTCTCTCTCCTTTCTCTTTCTCTCCTTTCTGTGTCTCCTTTCTCCCTCCGTCCCTCTCCCACCCCCTCTCCTCCCTCCCTCTCCCTCCCCCTCTCCTCTTCCTCCTCCCTCTCTCTCCCTCTCTCCCTCCACCCCTTCCTCCTATCCTCTCTTCCTCCCCCTTCTGTCTCCCCCTCCCTTCTCCCTTCCTCCCTCCCCACCCCGTCTCTCTCAGCTTAGACTCATGGCCATCAAGGAGATGAAACAAACAAATTAACCCCCAAGAGTGTGTGTGGATGGATGGATGGATGGATGGATGGATGGATGGATGGATGGAGAGATAGAGAGATGTAGATATAGATATAGAGAGATGATAGATAGATAGATAGATAGGTATAGATGGATAGATAGATGATGATGATAGATAGATAGATAGATAGATAGATAGATAGATAGATAGATAGATAGATAGATAGATAGATAGATAGATAGATGATAGAGATAGCAGGGGTATATATTTTCATAAAGTGCAGGGCTGGTTCAAACCAAGGGCTTTCAATCTAGAGGGGGCCATGGACCCTTCTGGCTCTTTTCCACCATGCACTTTCTAGACCACCTTGACGTCTCTGTTTGGCACGGCCTTTGGTGGCTGCCTCTTTACTTCGCGGGCCCAGACCCGGGGTTTGGGTATCTCTCGTGTGTGTGTGTGCGCGCGTGTGAGAGAGTGTAGTGACTTCATTTCCATCCCACTCGGTGTGAACATTCAATTCCGAAAGGAGGCTGAGAGCAGCTCCATTTTCTCTCATCTCTGTCACCCCCCACCCTAACCCCCCAGGTCATGAAGGAGGCGGCCCCAGAGCTGAACATGAGCAGTTCGGAGGCCGAAGAAGAGAGGGAGGAGGCCAGAGCTGAAGGGGAGCATGATCCGGATTTCAACCAGGTAAAAGTCCGGTCTTGGTGATAAGAAGTCTCAACAGGACTTTCCTGGTCTGGGCAGGTTGGGGAAGAGGTGGTTGGGACTCGGTTCCCCCAGCCCACCCACCCCCAGCTGGAATCTCTTCTGCCCCCTCCCCCCCAGGCGAACCCCAACGCCAAGCGGCAGAAAGTCTCCCACCCCAACTCCGCGGCCTGTCAGAAGGAGGGGATCCGGCGCAGCACCCGGCACAGGAGGATCCGGGGCGAGAAAGCCCTCCTCGTCTCTGCGAACCAGACCCTGAAGGATCTGAAGATCCAGGTGAGCCCCCCCACCCCCACACACACAAACGCACCCTCCTGCCCGCGCGCGGAGGACCCCCGTGCTCAGCACAGGAAGCGGCCGGCAGCTGCTCGTCTTGAGGGCTGCTTTTCTCCCCGGCCGTCCGTCTTTGCCGCGGACCGGAGAGTACGCCGTTTTGCGTGCTGCCTGCATCCCGCGGACGGGGCTTTGCTCGTTGGTGCGGACCGGTGGCTGGCACGCTGCGGCCCTGTACCGGTCCACGGACCGGAGGGTTTGTGGACCCCTAGTTCAGGATACCTGGGAGAATGCAAAGGGGGTGGCCCTCCCTCCTCCGAGAAGCTCCCCTGTTCAGTCTCCCGCCGTGTGTGTCTTCGGCGCAGATCATGCACGCTTTCTCCGTGGCTCCCTTCGACCAGAACCTCTCCATCGACGGGACGGTGCTGTCCGACGACGTGGCCACGCTGGGCAGCCTGGGGGTCACTCCCGAGTCTGTGGTCTTGCTGAAGGTGAGCGAGGCGTGGCCCTCAGCCTTTCGGGGGCGGGGGCTCTCGCTGCGCACGCTCCAAGCCTTTGCCCTCGGCTGCTGCTTCGGTCAGCCGGTGATCCCACGTTTTCCTTCCTCCCCCCAAAAACAGGCCGACGAGCCCATCGTGGATTACGCGGCAATAGATGACGTTATGCAAGGTAACCTCCTCCGGCATTCCTGCTTTTCCCCCCTCCCACACACAGACACACCTCACCCGCCTTGCGTCGCTTCGGTCTGTCGCCAAGCGCTGGGGGTGGGGGGTGGGCAGCGGCAGCCTTCAATCCTCCTCCCAGCGAGGTAGACTGTGGTGGGCGCTGGAGGCTTCTCTGACTGCGTTTGTCTTCCTTTCCAGTCTGCATTCCGGAGGAAGGCTTTAAAGGTAGGCCCGCCCTCCCTCTCCCTCCCTCTCTCTTCCTCCTCCTCCTCCGACGCCTCCTCGTTTACTGACCTCCCTCTCCCCCCCCTTTTTTTTTCTTTCTTCCAGGGACGGGTCTCCTCGGCCACTAACGTTCGTCCTTCGGCCAGACGGCCACCCGCCCCTGAAAAACAGCCAGGATGTGGGGGAAGGTTTTGGGCCCTCCGGGAACAGCGAACTGAAACAGCGGCAGCCCGCTCGGAGGGACCCCCCCCCCAAATTCAGCCAGGCCGCCCCACAGGCCTCGTCTTGGTACACGACTGGGGGGGGGAAGAGCGAGAGAGGACTCCTAGAGCGGAGCCCCCCACTTTGGGGTCTCTCTCGGAACAGATTGTCCACTCTTAGAAGCGGAGGAGGGACCCCAACGCCTCCTGGCACCACGACGGAAGCACCCGGGTCGTTGAGAGAGAGTTGCAAGAGGCTCAGAGCAGCCCACCCTCCTTTTGGACCCCTCCTTCAGCATCGCTTCTCCTTTTGGGGGCTGCCCAGGGAGGACCCCCCCCTTTTTTCCCCCCAAATCTGGGGCTTTCCTGTAGGACAGCTGTGGCGTCCGGCTGAGGCCGATGGGCTCCAGAACTTTGAAAACCACGTCCTCACTTCCTTTCCGCCCCGAAGCAACAGAGGTCCGGGTTCCCCGCGGGGGGCGGGGGGGCGTTTTTGCCACACGGGGTGGGTGGGTGGGGTGGGGGGGGCTGCCCATCAACCCTTCTGAAGGTCCCCACTGGGCCAGCAGGTGAACGAGCCCTCGGCATTCCCGAAGCCAGGCCGGGGGGGGGGGGAGGGAGAGCAAAAGTAAGTTGTTTTATTTTGGGGAGGGGTCTCGGCTGTCACTCCAGGACTGTGTTTGCCACGAATATGGGGGTGGGTGGGTGGGTGGGTTGGGGCAGAGGGCAGAGGGCAGCCCAGCAAGGCGAGGTTACAGGGCGAGGGACGCTGGCCTTCTTCCAGGGGGGGACCCCCACCACCACCCCCGGCGAGGGAGGGGAGGGGGCGGGCAGGCGAAACGGACGCTGCTGGTTTTGCAGCTCTTGCTGGAAGCGAAGAGAGCAAGGCCGGGGTCTTTCTCCGGCCCTGCTCTCCCCTTCCCCAGCCTTCTCCTCCCCCCACCCCACCCCCCCACGAAAAGAACTGCCTGTCTTTGAGGTAGGGGCTGCTTGGCTATCTCCCACCTTAAGTCTTCCTGGATGGGGAAAAAAAAAGTCTTATTTAATCCTTGGGAGAGCCGATCGGCTGCCACGGGTGAGTATCTACGGAGAATGAAGAGACCGTTCCAAGTCTGGCCAGGTCTGGGGGTTTTTTTTGGGTGGGGGAAAAGGTCAAGAGCCCCCACCCCTTACACACACACACTCACGCCCTGCCCGCCTGCGCTGCAAACGTTTTGGGACTAGATTTCAGAGCCTTATTAAAGTATGTACACGTGACGGGTCGTCTTCGTATTGTGTCGCCTTGCATAAAAACGGTTTTGCTTTTGTGCATTTTTTTTTTCTCCCCCACTGAGCGCTTCAGGCATCGGCTGTGCTCGTTTTTTAAAAAGAAAAATAAATAAATCATCTGAATCTTCCCGGGATCAGGATTGGGGTCAGAGTGACCTCTCTCTCTCTTTCTCCCACCCCGCCACTCGCTCGTCTCCGCCACCTCGGTGTCAGGTCGCAGCTCTCTTCCCGCAAAGACGCTTAGGAGGAGGGATTCGAATTCATGTTAAAAGCTACTTTGGTTTGTAGCCGGAAAGAGAGTTTTAATGGAAGAGAAGGACGAGGGGGGACAGGATAGCGGCCTTCCGGTAGCTCAGGGCGGCCCCAAAGAAGAGGGAGTCAAGCTCTTCTCCAAAGCACCCGAAGGCAGGACGAGAAGCGACGGATGGAAACTAACCAAGCAGCGAAGCAACCCGGGACTAAGGAGAAATTTCCTGACCGAGAAAAATTAGCCGGAGGAAACTACCTGCCTCCAGAAGCGGTGAGTGCTCCAATAGCGGAAGTTTTTAAGAAGAGACCAGTCAGCCATTTGTCTGGAACGGTATAGGTTTTCCTGCCTGAGCAAGGGTGGGGGTTGGACTAGATGACCTCCAAGGTCCCGTCCAACTCTTTATTATTAATAATAATAATAACTTTTTCTCCTGCCGGTAACGGTTTGGCCTAAAAGCAAGACCCTTTTGAGAAAAAAAAAAATATGTAGGACTCGGAACGACGAAAGGCGTTCTAACTGCTTTCTTCTTTGAAAACACACACACACACACACACACACCCCGCGAAGAATAGGGGTTGCCGGTGTTTCGCGTTGGCCAAAAATGGCCTTGCCAGCAAAGGGCCGCGGATGCTTTGCCCACCTAACCCCCTTGCCTGTTAAGACCAGGCTGCCACTGGCCTTTCCCCCGTTGGCACACTTCTGTCCCCCCCCTCCCTCCACCTGCCAAGGACCGCCAGCCTGGCCGGGTTCAAAGTCCATCAGCCTCGGCGTGGGCGTCCGTCTGTCCTCGGCTCTTTTCTCCGTTGCCTGGAGCCGCCGGCCGTGGGCCTTTTCTCTCCGGCCGGGGAGGATGGAGAGTGCTGTCCCAGGGTCTGAACGGTGCCAGGGGGGGGGCGATGCTCGCAGCCTCTCTCCAAGCCAGGGTTCAGGTCCTGGGTGCAAAAGCCAGGAAAGCCGGGTGGGTGGGTTTGTCTCTTTTTTTTCCAAGAGCGGAGGGAGAAATCGTGCAGCCCTCTGGGGTTCTTTTTTTTTTCCTCCTTTCCTGCAGGCTCAAGTCAAGGAAATCTCTGGAAAAATATGGGGGTGGGTGGGTGGGGGAAGGAATATCCATCAGCCAATAACGCAGAGAGGCTGGGAGTGTTACCCGGAGGGTGGAAGCATTTTCCTCCGAACCTTGCCTGGATTTGGAACCATGAGGACTAGAACCCTTTTTTTAAAAAAAAGAAAAGAAGCAGCAGCAATTCACAGGGTTCTGAAGGATCCTTTTGACTCGCCCGCGGAAAGGCATACAGTCCTTCGGGAATAGGGTGGTATATAAAGTCCATTAATTAATTAATTAATTAACAAATGGGGCCGTGTAGGGGCAGCCCTCCCCTCCCCCCTCTTTAGCCCCGCCCCCTCCAACTCCCCCTGCCCACCCCTCTTTAGCCCCGCCCCCTCCAACTCCCCCCTGCCCACCCCTCTTTAGCCCCGCCCACTCCCAACTCCCCCCTGCCCACCCCTCTTTAGCCCCGCCCACTCCCAACTCCCCCTGCCCACCCCTCTTTAGCCCCGCCCACTCCCAACTCCCCTGCCCACCCCTCTTTAGCCCCGCCCACTCCCAACTCCCCCTGCCACCCCTCTTTAGCCCCGCCCACTCCAACTCCCCCCTGCCCACCCCTCTTTAGCCCCGCCCACTCCCAACTCCCCCCTGCCCACCCCTCTTTAGCCCCGCCCACTCCCAACTCCCCCTGCCCACCCCTCTTTAGCCCCGCCCACTCCCAACTCCCCCTGCCCACCCCTCTTTAGCCCCGCCCACTCCCAACTCCCCCTGCCCACCCCTCTTTAGCCCCGCCCACTCCCAACTCCCCCCTGCCCACCCCTCTTTAGCCCCGCCCACTCCCAACTCCCCCTGCCCACCCCTCTTTAGCCCCGCCCACTCCAACTCCCCCTGCCCACCCCTCTTTAGCCCCGCCCACTCCCAACTCCCCTGCCCACCCCTCTTTAGCCCCGCCCACTCCCAACTCCCCCTGCCCACCCCTCTTTAGCCCCGCCCACTCCCAACTCCCCCCTGGGTAGCCGCGCGTTCCGCAGGGCCGAGAACCGCGCGCTCGCCTCCCCCCGCCCTTCCCGAGAGACGGGGACGAGCCTGTCCGTGGACGCGCAGGCGCGCCCCCGCCGGGCCTCCCCTCCCTCCCTCCCTCCCTCCCTCCCTCCCTCCCGCGGCGGGCGTCCAATGGGCTTGCGCGGAGGGGGCCGGAGCGGCTCCTTGCCCGGCTTGGCGCGCCGCGGAAGGCAGGCGGGCAGGCGAGGGAGCGGACGCGGCTCCGGTAGGTTCCCCCGTTCCGTGCCCGGGCTCCGAACCCTCCGCCAGGCCGTCCGAAACGCGGGTCCCGGGCGAGAGCTGCAGGGCCGCTTTCCAGGGGGGGGGAGACGCGGAGACCCCCGGCCCTTCCCGGGGCAGGAGAGAGACGACCCCCCTCCCCCGCTTCCCAGACTTCCAGGCCCCCCCTTCCCGGAGCCTTCTCCGCTTCCTTCCCCCCCCCAAACCCCCCCACCACTCCCTCCCGGCTCCAGGCTGGCATTCGGGCAACGGGGGGGGCTCCTGCAGGACTCTGCGCTGGAAGACAGCGGCCGGGGCCGCCGGGGGGGGTCCCCTCCTGGGAAATGGGGTGGTGGTCCCCTCCTGGGAAATGGGGGCGGCGGAGGGGGGTCCCATCCTGAGAAATGGGGGGGTCCCATCCTGGGAAATGGGGGCAACGGGGGGCGTCCCCATCCTGGGAAATGGGGTGGTGGTCCCCTCCTGGGAAATGGGGGTCTCGGGGCTCCGGCTGCAGCTGCCTCCCGGCGCTGGCTGCCTGGCATCCGAGGCTGGCCGTCCGCCAGGCGGGAGGGGGGGGAGCGGGGGGGGAAACGGCCGGGAGGGGGGGGGGGTCCCTCGGAATCCCGGCTCCCCTTCCTGGG
>NC_139530.1:4897962-5064434 GCF_947247035.1 Vipera ursinii | reverse complement strand
AGATAGGTAAGTAAGTAAAGTAAGTAGGCAGCTAGAGAGCTATATTATATGCGTAGATAGATTTGATAGGTAGGTAGGTAGGTAGATAGATGATAGATAGATAGGTAGGTAGGTGGGTGGGTGGGTGGGTGGGTAAGTTAAGTAAGTAGGCAGCTAGAGAGCTATATTATATGTGTAGATAGATTTGATAGGTAGGTAGATGATAGGTAGGTAGGTGGGTGGGTGGGTGGTTAGGTAAGTAAGTAAGTAGGCAGCTAGAGATACTTATATGTGTAGATAGATTAGATAGATAGATGATAGATAGATAGATAGATAGATAGATAGATAGATAGATAGATAGATAGATAGATAGATAGATCATATATATAGCGCTGTCTCTCTTTCTCTCTTCCCCCCCCCCCCAATTTCAAGTATCTCCTGGCCTAATCAGGGTTCAAAAGCCATGCAAAAGTAACCTTCCCCCCCCTCCTCTATTTTGCATTTGGGGGGAAGGGGAAGGCACCCACCACCCCCCTCTCTGAATAATGGAGGGAGGATGCCGGGACCCTCTGCCCCCACCCCGAGTCCTGAGGGAACAATCCAAGCCTCTCGGGGTCCCCTCTGGCACAGTGCCCACCCGGAATGCTGACAGGACGCCCTCGCCAGCCTGGCGTGAAGGAAGCATCTGTTGCTGGGCCTGGCAGGGGCCTGGAAGGCTGCCCCCATAACCAGCAATGCTCGTCTCCTCCTAGACTGGGGGATTCTGGGAGTTGAAGCCCACCCCTTTCAAGGTAGCCAAGATTGAAAAACGCTGAGAAGAGAATAGAATTAGAATTAGAATTAGAATTAGAATTAGAATTAGAATTAGAATTAGAATTAGAATAGAAGTAGAATAGAAGTAGAATAAAATAGGATGATTGGAATGGAATGGAATAGAATAATAGAATAGAATAGAATAGAATAGAATAGAATAGAATAGAATAGAATAGAATAGAATAGAATAGAATAGAATATGGAATGCAGAATAGAATAGAATAGAATAGAATAGAATAGAATAGAATAGAAATACAGAAATGTGATGAGAATAGAATAGAATGACATAAAGAGGGAATAGAATAGAATAGAATAGAATAGAATAGAATAGAATAGAAATACAGAAATGTGATGAGAATAGAATAGAATGACATAAAGAGGGAATAGAATAGAATAGAATAGAATAGAATCTGATCTGGAAGGGACCTTGGAGGTCTTCTAGTCCAGCCCCCTGCTCAAGCTAATGTCCTCCTATCGCCGCCCATTGGTGCTAAGGTGGTATTGCACCTCATTCATTCTTTCAGTGACCCCGACTCCCCCAGGCTTGGGGGGGTGTGGGTGTTTCAGGCCTTAGAAGACCCCTTTCAAAGGAGGAGGGCCCCAAATCCAAGCTGCATCTCAGCTGTTAGGGTCAGGCCCCGCCCACTTCTTTTTGGGGGGGCGGGGCGAGGAGGGATCGCCCTCTGGTGGCCGCCTGTGGGAATGCCTGACCCCTTTTGGGCTGGGGGAATTTTTTTCCCCCTACATCTGCCCCTCTTTTTTTGCAGGGGTGCCCTGGTTGGGGAGAGGGGAGAGCAGAGCTGCAACACTCGGACCCCCATCCTCATAGGTGGGGGGTGGGTGGGGGGGTCTTCCTGCCAGGGGCCACATTCAGACCCTTCTGGGGGCCGGGAGGGAGCCCCCCTCCCCGTGCCCGGAGCATCCCTATGCGTTAGAAGCGCCAGGGGGCCCCGGGGTGGGAGGCGCCAGCTGCCGTGACAGCCATATTAACCCCCCCACACCCCCACACCCCCGTCCTCTGCGCAGGCGCCTTCAGATGGCACACAGTTTGTCACCAGCGTGGCACGATTCCCGGGGAATAATTGCCAATCAATTACTGGTATCTGGTTGCTATGGAAACTTTATGGACAGGCCCGGCCTGCTCGCTCTCGGTTGCTCCTTTCCGGCCGCCTCCGCCAGGTGGGCCCCGTCCCACCTGAGCGTGGAGCCTCTGAGCATACGCCGAGTGTCTTCCGGGGCTCGCCCGTGGCCTCTGCCTCCCGTTGCCAGGGTTACCTGGAGGGATGGGGAGGAGGGGGCTGGCTGGGGAGGGGTCTCTGCCGGCCATGGGGAGCTGAGGGGGAGGGCTGGCTGCCAGAGGCACAAAGGGGGATTCTTTGCCCAAAGGAAGACCCCCCCCCAGTTAGCTAACTGTGTGGGTCCCGGCTGAGTGTGGGGGGGCTCTTTCTGGCCCCCAACCGCCTCCCCTGCATTAAATTTCCCCTGCAGACCAAAGGAAGGGCCAGGGGACGTCAATAGCCCCCCCCATACACACCAAATAAAGGATTAAGGGATCTTTTCCTGCGACCTTGTCTTTTCTTGTCCCCCCCCCCAGGAAAAATGATGGGCTGCCCCACTCCTCCTCCTCCAGCGGACCCCTAGAACTGCCCAGAAGAATTTCTCCCCCTTCGCACCCCACATTTCTCCATCCCAAGGTAAGGGTAGGGGGCTGCATGGGCGGGGATGCGGGGGCGCACTGGGGGCAGCTGTGGCTTCCCGCCCACATTCCCGAAAGTCTGTGTCCTAAAAAACGCCCCAGAGCTGGAATGTGTGTGTGGGGGGGGGGCTGTGGGAAGTCGCCTCCATGGTCCCCCTCCCAAGCGTCAATGGGGGGCCGGGCTTTCTGCAAGCTGAGCCGAGGGAGACTCGCAACCACTCTTAGCTTCCTACCACCCCTGCAGGGTAGGCCTCCTGCCTCTTGAGGTTCGGGGGGGGCAGGTCCTCCATTGGTCCACTGGGGAGGGCGCCTGGAGGCATTAAATTATTTATTTATTTATTTATTTATTTTATTTTATTACATTTATATACCCCCCTTTCCCGGAGGACCCAGGGCGGTTTACAGGGTAATTAAAAACCCAAAATACAAAAGTTAAAAAACCAAGTTAAAATAAATAAAAATAAATAAACATTTCCTGGTGGCCGGAGCCAGCGGAACAGCCTGCCTCAGGAAGGGGATGGCCAGCCAATCTTCTCCAGATGAAAAGGCTTGGGTGGTGGTGGTGGTGGGGAGGGGTCAGCCCTTCCCTGCTTCCCTCCCCCCACCCCTTCCTCTTGTAGGATCTGGGACTGGGCAGACTTTTTTGGGGGGAGGGGACACCGGGCATTTGGGAAGCGGATGTGCTGGCGAGTGGGGAAGGTTTGGGGGTCCTTGCTGGGCAACTGCTCTCGGAGGATGCCCACCGCGAGAGGGAGGGAGGGCGAGCAGGGTGGGCAGGGCAACGTGCCCGCCTGCCACTGGATCCCTGCAGATCCCGGTAGATCAGCTCTTCTACCTGGGTGGCCTAGCCAGGACGGACAGACGGACAGAAGCCAGCCCCCTCCTCTGATTTCTCACACGGACGCCGTCCCCTCTTAGCTCCCCCCCCCCGGCCAAGCGCACCCCCTGACGGATGCTTCCCGAAAAGCCTGCTGAACCCCCCCACCCCATAAAGTTGGGTGCTTGGTGTAACACTTGGAGTGTAGGAAAGGAGGCAGAACGGTGGGCGGAGAGACCCCCCCCCTCAAGAGAAGCCAGGTAAAGGAAACTCCTTTCGTCCCCTTGAATTCAGCGGCCGTTATGAGGGGTGGGGGCTCAGCTGCGGCCCCCACCCCTGTGGCTGCAGCTCCCCCCTCCTTTTCCAGTTTCCTGGGGGGGGGCAGGGGCTGCTCCTCCTGTGGGCTCCCTTCCATGTTTGTGTGTGTGTGTGTTTGGGGGGGAAATATCATCATCATCATCACCACCACCAGAATTTCTGCTTCTGTTTCCTGGAAGGATCTGGTCCCTCTTCATTCATCCCATCCAGGGGCGGCCAGTCGCCATGGTGACCCTCTTCCACCCCCCTCCTCGCCACCCACCCCCCCCAGGAAGACCTGCCTCCTCCAGGCCCGGCCACCTGGCTGGAACCCAATAGCCGGACGGGGAGATGCCAGGCGTGTGTGTGTGTGTGTGTGTGTGTGTGTGTGTGTGTGTGTGTGTGCCTGGCGGGCACCTCGCCCCTCCCTCCGCTCAGAGGAAGGACCGACCTGGCGGAGGTGGTGCTCCTCCCTCCCTCCCTCCCTCCCTCCCTCCCTCCCCCCCTCCCTCCCCTGCAGCGTGTGGGGAGCAGGATGTGATCCGACCCACCCTGTGTAAGGAGAGGAGAGCCAATGGCGGATCCCCCTGCAGAGCCCCCCCAATGGAGGGGGGCTGGCCGGGATGTAGGCTGGAGCGTGAGTAGATGGAGGGGGGGTTCTCCAGCCTGGGGTCGTCGTGGGGGTGGGGGGGAAGGAGGGCGGGCGGTAGGGGGGGAAGCCGAGGGGAGAATCATGGAGAATCCTGGGCTGTGGGGGTCTCGACCTCCTGGGCTTTCCCCCCCCCCTCCCTCGCTGACCTCGTGCTTTGCCTCCCCCCTTGGCCCGCAGAGAGAGGGGGGGGTCCGGCACAAGCGTTCCTCTTTGCGGCTGGGCCTTTGTGCCTCTTCTGGCAAACGGGGGTAGGGTGGGAGGGGGGGTGACCCTCCCTCCCCTACGTTCAGGGTCTTCTCCGGGCGCCTTCCGGACCCTCCCCACCCCAGCCTGCCCCCTTCTCTCTCTCTCCCCGCAGAACACCGAATTGTTTGCGATGATCGAAAAGATGCAGGTGAGCGAAGCCTGAGCCTCTTTGGGTGGGTGGGTGGGCGCTCTTGGGGGCCGTGGGGGGGGGGTTTCCATCCGAGAGAGACCCCTTTGGAGAACAAGGGTGAGATTGGGTGGGTGGGGGGAACTGGAGAAGGATGGGCAGGTACGGAAGGGAGCGATGTTCCCTCCTCCACCACCACCCCCCTTCAGGGCATTGGGGGATGAGAATCGTGCTCTTTGCATGCTCAGAGGTGCCCTTCCCTTGCTGCGCTCATCATCCACACACACACCCCCGCCTTTCTCCCCCAGGGCTCTTCTGGGGTGGGGGCATTGCAGGATCCATAACCCTCAGCTAGCACAGGGATGCGGGGGGGGGGGGTTGCTTTGAAAGAGAGCCAGGCTTTGCAAGGTGCCAACCCGGTCGGGGTCCCCGTGGCTGGTTGGTGGCCACATCTGGGGCCCGCCTGGTCCCGGGTTGCGCCTTAACCGAGGAGCAGCAGCCGGACCCGCGCTTTTCCCCTCCCCTCCCCCTCCGTCCCACCGTGTGCCCGAGCCGACCTGTGCCAAGCAGGATCTCCGTGCCGCCATGCCCTCTGCCCGGGCACAGCTGGCGGCCGGCCCAGGCAGGCTGTTGACTCTGGGGCTGGTCTCTTTCCTCCCTCCTTCCCCCCCCCCCAGGGAAACCGGATGGACGAACAGCGCTGTGCCTTCCCCCCTCCCCTCAAGGTAGGCGCTCTGCCCCTCCGCAGGGAGGGCGCTCCGTCGGGAGGGGGCCACCCCAGGCGGAAAGCCCACCGGTGGAGCTCCTTCGACCGCCTTGCCAAGCTACTTTGACGGAATCTTGCCAGCCTGAAAGTTGAATTTCTCTCTCTCTGCCCCTTTTACGCCCTGTGAAACTCTGTGTGTCTGTGTGTGTGTGTGTCTGTGTGTGTGTGTGTCAGCCTCTTCCTCGCCCATTATGGGCTGTGCCCTGGTCTCCCGTCCAGTGCAGGGATGGGGGGTGGGTAGGGGGGGGGTCTGCAGCCCACACAGATGCTCTTCCAAACTTTGCAAACTGCTTCAAGTGGGGGGAACGAAGCGGAGGTGCGTGTGTGCGTTTGTGTGTGTGTGTGTTTGTGCATTGACACACAAGGGCCTTTTGTGTTTTGTTTTGCTTCTTCTTTGCAGACGGAAGAAGATTACATCCCTTATCCCAGCGTCCACGAGGTAAGGAAGAGCGAGGCCATCCGACGCAAAGGAGCCTCCTGGTTTAGGAGCAGTCTACCTCAAGAGCGGCGGGGAGGATGCTTTGCCCTCCTGGGTTCCCCTTTTTAGGCGGGGGGGGGAGAAAAACCCGTCCTGTGGCCTTCCCTTGTCTCTAGGCAGGGGGTGGGGTGGGCGAGGCGGGGTGCCTCCCTCCCTCCCTGCCTGCCTGTCTAAGGTTCGAATCGTCCCCCACCTACCCACCCACCCACCTACCGTTTCCCCCTTCTGCAGGTTCTGGGCCGAGAGGCTCCTTTCCCCCTCATCTTGCTCCCCCAGTTTGGGGGCTACTGGATCGAGGGGACCAACCACGAGCTGGCGGATCTTCCCGAAATCCCCTCGCCCAGCTGTAAGGTCAAGCTGGAATGCAACCACCTGGCCAGGGTCTACCGGAAGCACTTCCTGGGCAAGGTCAGCCCCCTCCCGCCCGGGGCTGGGGAGGGAGGGAGGAAGGGGGGGCTTGGGAAGGGGAAGACCACCCCCTCATAGCCCCACTGGGACCCCCGCCAAGAGGCTGCTCTGCCCGGCCAGCCTCTTTCCTCTTTCGACCTGGAGGGGATGTTTTGGTAGACCCCAAGGGGTGTGTGTGTGTGTGTGTTTGTGTGTGTGGGGGGTCATCCCCAGCCTCCCCACTCTTTTGGGGGGCTGCCTTCCAAAGCCGGGGTGCACAGAAGCATCGGGACTGCCTCTACCCAGGCTTCCCGCTCTGCCTTCGCCTGGGGGAGGAATGTGAGGAATAATAATAATAATAATAATAATAATAATAATAATAATAATAATAATAATAATAATAATAATAATAATAATTTTATTTATATACCGCCCTTCTCCCGAAGGACTCAGGGCGGTGAACAGGGCAAATATATAAAAATACAAAAATATAAGCAATGGAGTCGGAGCTAACCTGGAGGATGAGCTGTTCCTGTCCTTCCCTGCGGGGGGGGGAGGGAGGGCTCCGTGGGGACCCCCCCACCCCACCCCCCAAAATGGCAGGGCTGCCTCCCTCTGCCCACCCCACTCCCTGCTCTGGCTTTGCCCCGGATGCTGTTCGGCACGCAAGAGGGAAGGGGGGTGGGATATCCGAGAAGGGCACAAAAAAGAGGGGTGCTGCAGGGGTGGGTTTTTTTGGGGGGGTGGACCCCCCGCGTGGCGTCACTGGAGGCCTTCCCCCACCCGGAGAAACCGCCCGGCTGCTTTCCAGGAAGCAGCCAGCTGTGTGCCTTCTGGGTGGGGCCGCCGCGGTAGGCAGGGAGGGGCCGCACTTTGCCCCCGCTGGGTGGGGCAGGACCGGGTGGACCCCCCCCATTCTCCCCACCTGCCCTGGCTTTCGAAGGAAAGCAGCATGGGGGGGGGCAGAAGGATCCCCCCAACTTCAGCCCCTTCGGGCGGAGGCCTTGCAGAGGGATGAAAGGGAATTGGGGTGAGAGGTGGGGGGGTCACTTTGGACCAGCGGGGGTTAGGGTGCAACTGAGGCCATGTGTCTGTGTCTGTGTCTGTGTCTGTGTGTGTGTGTGTGTTCTTGGGAGAAGACCTCATTCAAAGCGAGACAGTTGTAAAGGGGAAAAAAAAAGGAATTTTGTCAGATTTGTGGCTTTCCGTGGCCGTAATGTTGTAGAGCCTCCAAGGCCGGGAGCAGTAGGCCTCGTTTAACCTCCCTTTCCGGCTCCTTGTCTGCTCAGGAGCACTTCAATTACTACTCGGTGGACGCGGCGCTGGGACACCTGGTTTTCTCGCTCAAGTACGACGTGATCGGGGACCAGGAGCATCTGCGCCTCCTCCTGCGGTAAATTGGGGGGGCGCGCCTCCTGCGGTGGGGCTGGGACCCCCCCCCCTTCTCTCTTCCCGCCGCTTGGCCCTGACTCTCCTCTTCCTCCCACCCCGCAGCACCAAGAGCCGGTCCTATCACGACGTCATCCCCATTTCCTGCCTGACCGAGTTCCCCAACGTGGTCCAGATGGCCAAGGCAAGTTGGGGCGCTGGGGAGACAAACCCCCCAAAAAACTTTCTCTTCCCGCAAGGGAACCGGGGTCGGCCGCGGGGTTCGGCCTCCTCCTCCTCCTGGCAGCTTGACCCAACCAGGTCGCCTGGAGCCCGTGGGAGATGGCCGCAGGGTGGGTGTGAGGGCAGAAGGAGGTGTCTCGGTCACCAAAACTGGGGTGGGTGGGGGGTCTTAGGGAGGGTCTCCCCACTGTGCAGAAGAGGGGGGGTCAGCTCGATTCACGCGGCCTCTTCTCTCCTCGGCCGCAGCTGGTCTGCGAAGACGTGAACGTTGACCGCTTCTACCCTGTGCTGTATCCCAAGGTAGGGGTGGGGGGCCGTGAATCGAGGGGGAGGGGAGGAGGAGGAGGAGGAGGGAGGAAGACCCTTCCCCACCTCCCAAGCCCTCTTCCGCTCTCTCCAACACTCCCCCCCACCCCTGCTTTGCTTTTCCCACCCCCCACCCCACCCAGGCCTCCCGCCTGATCGTCACCTTCGACGAACACGTCATCAGCAATAACTTCAAATTCGGGGTGATTTACCAAAAACTTGGCCAGGTGGGTCTGCGCCTCGTGCCCGGAGGGAGCAGGTGAGGCCGCGGGAAGCCCTTGGATGGCGAAGGGGGGGGCAGGAGCCTTTGAGCAGGCTGGGGGAGGGAATAGAGGGGTGGGGGGGGCTTCCGGACACTGTGCCGAGACACCACACACACACACACCCCTTTTGTGCCGTTTTCTCTGGAAGCACGGCTCCTTCGGCCCTTCCCGGCTGGGCCCTGGGGCTCTTCGAACCCCGGCCCTCTTTAGGACTCGGTGGACTTCCAACTCCCAGAATTCCTCAGCCTGGCTGAGGGATTCTGGGAGTTGTAGTCCACCGAGTCCTAAAGAGGGCTGGGGTTCGAAGAGCCCCAGGGCTGGGCCCTTGGAGGGGAAAGCTCGCCAAGGGATCCTCCCCCGCTCGCCCCCTCTCTTTGCTGCACCCCAAGGGCTTCAGATGCCAAGGAGCCCCAGGCAAGGAGGAGAGGGGGGTGTCTGTCCCCCCCCCCCCCCGGCCTTCCATCCCACCCATGCAGCTGGCCTGGACCAGACGGGATGCCCTGCCTGCCACCACTGATGTGGGGAATCCGGCAGGGGGCTTGCAGCCTTTGCCCCTGAGCCAGACCTCCCTCTGTGCCCCCCCCCGTCGGCTGCCCGGGCACACACACACACACACACACACACACACACACACACACACACACAAACACACACCCTTTCCCCGCAGACGTCAGAAGAGGAACTATTCGGCATCACGGAGGAGAGTCCGGCCTTGGAGGAATTCTTAGAGTTCTTGGGCCAGAAGATCCAGCTGCAGGACTTTAAGGGGTGAGTGCGGCCGCTGTGTGTGTGTGTGTGTGTGTGCGTGCAAGCTGCCCCCTCCCCAGCAAAATCCCCCCCCCCAGGGCTCAGCCTGAGGCTTCTTTCTCTGGGGCCTGCGCAGGTTCCGGGGAGGCCTGGACGTGACCCACGGCCAGACGGGGACCGAGTCCGTCTACTGCAAATTCCGGAGCAAGGAGATCATGTTCCACGTCTCCACCAAGCTGCCCTACACCGAAGGGGACGCGCAGCAGGTAAGACGGCCAGGGACGGACACACACACACACACACACACACACACACACACCCCTTCCTCGTCTCCACGCTCCACTCAGCCGGTGGGGGCTTGACCCTCTTCTCCCCTCTCCCCCAGCTGCAGCGGAAGCGCCACATCGGCAACGATATCGTGGCCATCATCTTCCAGGACGAGAACACCCCCTTCGTGCCGGACATGATTGCCTCCAACTTCCTGCACGCCTACGTGGTGGTGCAGGCCGAGAACGCCTGTTCGGAAAAGACTCTCTACAAGGTGACCCCCTGGGGGGGGGAGGGAGGGGGAGGGCTGGCAGGGGTGGGGTGGGTGAGAGCCGCTCGAATGGGGTCCCGGGTCCGGCCGAGAGGGGGCAGCCCCCTTAGTGCCCATGCCAGCGGCTCGCCTTGTCCCTTGCAGGTCTCCGTCACCGCCCGGGACGACGTCCCCTTCTTCGGGCCCCCGCTGCCCAACCCCGCCATTTTCCAGAAGGTGAGCGCGTCTCCTTCCTTCCAGGCCTGCCCCCCCACTTTCAGGGCATTCGGGGTGGGGTGGGGTCTGCAGCACCGGGCACAGCTCTCCCACACACACACACACACACTGCTTCCCCGAGGGGCGAGAGACCCTGGGTGGGCAGGCAATGCTCAGCTGGGTCTGGGGGTTGATACAGGACAGTCCTGTTGCTGGTCAGAGTCCTGTGCGAAATCTTGGGGTGTGTGGGGGGGGTGTCACCCAGCCAAACCAAGCCTTGCAAAGCCCCCCCACCCCCATTTCTCCCCGCAGGGGCCAGACTTCCAGGCGTTCCTTTTGACCAAGCTGATCAACGCCGAATACGCCTGCTACAAAGCGGAAAAGTTTGCCAAACTGGAAGTGAGTTTCCGGGGGGGCCACCGAGCCTCTCTGGCTGCGAGCCCGTTTTGCAAGCTGGGGGCGCCCCGGTCCTCCTCCGTGCGCCCCTCCCTTTCCCTGGCTGACCCTCCCGCGGTCTCTGGGCTCAAGGGGGAGGGGGCCTGCTTGTCGCCGCAGGAGCGCACCCGGGCGGCTTTGCTGGAGACGCTGTACGAAGAGCTGCACCTGAACAGCCAGTCCATGATGGGCCTGGGGGGCGAGGAGGACAAGATGGAGAACGGCGGGGGGGGCGGCAGCAGCTTCTTCGAGTCCTTCAAGGTGAGGGGGGGTCACCTTGTGGATTTCCCTGCCTCTCCGGCCCCTTTGCAGCCTCCCCAGCTCTTGCCTCCCTCTGCCTTCTCCTTCCCAGCTTGGGGGGCTGCAGCCCCCCTCAAGTGTTTGCGGGACCCCTCCCCTGGGCAGGCAGTGGGCTTCCCGGGGTCTTTGCTCCTCGGACCGCCAGCGGCCAGCCCCCACCCACCCCCCCACCCCCTTAAGAGAGCCCTGCTGCCCGCTTTGGCCCCTTCCGGGGAGGGCGAGGGTGGCTGAGGGCGGGCCGGCCTTCCCTTCCAGCGGGTGATCCGCAGCCGCAGCCAATCGATGGACGCCGTGGGTCTCAACAGCAAGAGGCAGAACACCGTCACCACCAGCCAGAGTGGCAGCTTTGGCCACCCCAGTCCCGACATCGCCAAAGCCACCGGCCTAGTGAGTGCCCCTCCCCCGCTGGCCCACCTCCGGAGCCCTCCCCCCCCTCCCACCCAGTCCTTCCAGCGCCTTCTGCAGTGACCTTAGCCTTTGCTTGGCCCCCCCCACCCCAACGGGGGTGGCGTTGGGCGTTGGCGAGGAGGGTGGGGGGAGCAAGACCCACATCCCACCCTCCACCCACCCACCCACCCCGGTTTTCTCCTGGTCAGGGGTACCTCCTTGGGGTGCACTGCCCCAGCGTGGCCACTGGGTGGCAGCCTTGGCCCACCGTAGGAGCCTGGCCTGGAGGGGAGAGAGTTGGCTGCCTAGAGGGGCGAGCGGGACCCTCCATTGGGCAGGGCTTGGAAGGGAGGGGTGGTCTTGTGGGCTGAAGCCCCCCCACCCCACCCTCACCCCCCACTGCCCTGCTGGAGGCACATCCCCACCTGCCCTTCCTCTGGTGGCGAGGAGTATGGAGCATCCCCCAGTTCTGTCTCTCACCGTGGCTGGCAGGAGCCAGCGGGAAAAGGGGGCCGTCTCCCACCCTCTCCTGCCTCCCCTCCCCACCCCAGGATCGCTGGGGTGGGGTGGGGGGGCGCCTGGTGGGTGCCAGAGAGCATCTGGGCTGCTGTAACAAGAGGGGGCAGCGAGCGTGGCAGAGGCCCCAGCACCCCCATCTCGGGCATCGCTTCTGCTGCCTAACCCCAGGCAAAAACATCTCCCAGCTTGCCCCCCCCCCCCCCGCCGCCGCCCCCATCCCATCCCAGGCACAGCCCCAGCAGCTTCCTCTGCCTTCTCATGCCCCCTCCATGCCCGCTGGCTGCCTTGGCCCTTCCGGGAGGCTGGCCCCCTCGGTGGGTAATTGAGCGCCATTGTGTTGGCATGACTTCTTTCTCTCTCTCTCTCTCTCTCTCCCTTCCTCATCCTCCTTTGTTCCCCCCCCTTTCTCCCCCTCTGCCTTCTCCCCCCCCACCCTATTCACGCTCTGCCCGCTTGCCAGTCATTGCTTGTGCCCGGAAAAACGCCAAGTAGGTACGGACGCCGAGGCAGCGCGATAGGCATAGGAACCATTGAAGAGGTGGCTGGACTTTTTCTTCATTCTCTCTCTCTCTCTCTCTCTCCTCCCTTTTTCTCTCTCTCTTTCTCTTTCTTTCTCTCCTCTCTCTCTCTCTCACTCTCTTTTCTCTCTCTCTCTGTTTTTCTTTCTCTCTCTTTCTCTCACTCTGCTCTTTTCTCTCTCTTTTCTTTCTTTCTTTCTTTCTTTCTTTCTTTCTTTCTTTCTTTCTTTCTTTCTTTCTTTCTTTCTTTCTTTCTTCCTTTTTTCCCCAGCCCCCCCCCTCGCTGCCCCTTTCCCACCCCATTGCATGCCCCACACAGCCTCCTACCCCCCACTCCCACCCCCGGGGCATCCTTGCTAAACCTGGGAAATTGCTGGGAATGTGTTTCCTTCTGGATCTCTCGTTTTGGGGATGATTACAACCCTTCGCATTTGAAGGGAAGAAAGACCCTCTGGGCACCTTTGTGCTTTCAGCCTTTCTGTTGGACCCCCTCCAGGGGGTTCCTGGACCCTCCCTCTGGCGGGAAGCGTTCCTTCCTCCCCCTCCCTCCTCCCTTTTGGGGACCCCGGAGTTTCCTTGTCCTTCTGCAGGATATATTTTTTTTTTAAAACACGTTCACAAGACAGACAGAGGCTTGGGAGGAGAAGACAGACCCATTTTAATGGGGTTTTTTATATTGTTATTGACTGTTTTAGCTGGGCTACTATTTAATTCTTTTTAATTTTTGTATCCTGTATTTTTATGTATGCCCTGTTCACCGCCCTGAGTCCTTCGGGAGAAGGGCGGTATACAAATACAATAAAACTAAACAATAAAACTAAATTTCCCACTGGGGAGGGGGGGGGTCTTCCCTGGCTCACGCCTCCATTTTTGTAAACTGCCCCTCCCCATCCGCTTGCTTCTCCTCCTACCTCTGCCTCCCACACACACACACACACACACTGGGGCGTCCTCTCCAGGGAAGCATTTGTAAATCCTTGGCATGCTGCAAAGGGTTTAATCTGGGCAGTTGGGGCGGTGTGAGTTCGCACCCGCTCTGCTGCCTGTCTGTTTTCGCAGACTCTGCTCTGCAGCATCCTAGGTAAGCTTTGGGTGGCCCCAATGTGGGTCTGGCCCCTGGACGCCGTGGGGGTACCCATGGCTATGCCGTAGCTGTCCGGGGACCCCAAGCAGATGCAATCCCCAAGGAGGGGGGGAGGTGATGGCTAGGAAAGATTTATTTGCAACGCCTGGAATTAGCGCGCGGTGAAGACGACGGTGGTTAGTGCAGTTGTTGAGCTGGGGATGGCCTTTCTCAAGTACCACCACCCCACCCCACCCACCCTCGGCTTGCTTGTGCCTGCCGATCGATCGGCAGGGTTTCCCAAAGCAGAGACCCCTCCCCAATTCTCTGGAGTGTCTCTCCTTGTTCCTGCTTAATCATTCTGCTTAATGACACCCACCCCTCTCCCCGTCTCTTGCAGTCCCTGATTGTCCCCGGAAAGAGTCCGACGCGGAAGAAGTCCGGGCCGTTCGGGTCCCGGCGAAGCAGCGCCATCGGCATTGAGAACATCCAGGAAGTGCAGGAGAAAAGGTGGGCTGGGGTGGGGGCTGCGGGTGGGTTTCTTCCCCCGCCCCGCACCGGCCAGCTTCACGCGCTCACCTGGGATTTCTTGAGGCCGCAATTGTGCGTCGTGCACTCAAAGCCGCAACAAACGGACTCGTCCCAGGCTCGGAGCCCAAGTCAAGCCCATTGCCCTCAAACCAAGCTGGTTTTGGAGGAAGGCCCTGGCCCTGGTACCCCCACCCCCCAGCCTTGATCCTGAAACTCCACCTGTCCTGCAGGGAGAGCCCGACGGGCACCGCGAAGACGCCCGATGACAACCACACCACGGGCCAGGAGCCCCACTCCGAAAACTCCTCCAATCAGAGCTCGCCAGAGATGCCCACCACGAAGAACAGGTGGGCACCAACCTCCCCACCACCACTTCCCGGGCATCTCCTTTGCTTTGGACACCCGGCATCCCTTTAACTCTGCTTCTCCATCTCCTTGTAGGCCAGATCCGGTGATGCCAAAGCCAGAAGCCGGGCCTGAATCCTCCCGCTCCTCCTCCAGCGCCAGTAGCTTCGGCAGCATGGTGGAGGACGCCGAAGGCAGCCGGGATGACACCAGCGGGGTGAGGTGGCGCCCGGGGTGGGCGTGGCAGCAGGGTGGGGGGGGATGAAGGGAGGCGGGCTGGCGCACAGATACCAGGAGGGAATTCAGACAGAGGCGTAAAAAGTGCCTTTGAGAGTTTCTCCTGACGGCGGCTCCCGGGGGCCTTTTATTTTATTTTATTTTTATTTTAATCCCATTTATATCCCGCCCTTCTCCGAAGACTCAGGGCGGCTTACAAGCTTAGCAGTAGCCTTCATTCTATGTATATGCCTGCTTATTAGGGCTTTCACACACACCCCCCAAGCGGCATTATTACAAAGTCAGCTTAATTGCCCCCAACAATCTGGGTCCTCATTTTACCTACCTGGGAAGGATGGAAGGCTGAGTCAACCTTGAGCCTGGTGGGACTCGAACCTGCACTAATGGCAGGCAGCTGGTGTTACTTAAGGAGGCATTAGCCCACTGCTCCACCAAGGCTAGTTGAAAGTGGTCAGCCCCGACAGGCCACGGTTTGGCAATCCTGGCTTGTCGTTCAGTGAACGAAAGCCGCCTGGAGTATCTGGAGCAGTGGGCAGCCATAAAAGGGGGCCTTTGTGGCCGGAAACGGCTCAAATATTTCATATTTCAGCCCCTTTTTTTTTCTCCCCGACTCCCCCTAACTTGAAGCCGATTCTCGGGGGGGCGGGGCTAGGAAGGGCTTCCCCAATCCGAGGCTCTAAACACGGTGGACTAGGAACTTGGCAGAGGAAAGTTGGATTCTGGGCAAGTCCTTCCCTCTGCTTTCTCTGCCCCAGGAGAGCCACGTCCCTTCGACCCCTTCCCACAAGCGGGATTCCTTCATCTACAGCACGTGGCTGGACGACAGCACCAGCACGCCCAGTGGGGGCAGTTCTCCAGGTACCTCCCCGCCCCCCCCCCCCTCCTTGCAGCGCCCCCATGAGGCTGGCCTGGATACACACACACACACACACACACACACACACACACACACACTGCCTAGTGTGGGACCCCTTTGCTCACGAGGGAGGGAGGGCTGCTTTTAATCCCAGTTGCCTTGGTGCTTCCCCCCCCCTTCCAGGCCCTTCGCACTCCCCCCAGCCGGACCCCAGGAAGCCCACGGACCCCCCCTGCCCAGAGATCCAGATCCAGCTCGAACACTCGGACCCGCAGCCCCCACACCTGGTGAGGGCACCCCGAGGGCTGGGGGAGGGGGTGTCCCTTTTCTTGGGAGGGGGAGGGTCTGTCGGGAGGGGAATCGTGGTCCGTGCAGTGGTTTTAATCCTCCTTTTTTTTTTCCCCTCCCCTCCCCCAGAGCTGTTAACCTCCCACCGGTCTTGCGGATATGCCTCCTGAGCAGGTCAGACCCTGGTGTCTGTCCCACCCACCCCCCGATATCTTCCCTGGGGACCCCCACCCCGCCCACGAGCCCCTGGCAAGTCCTCCCCTGCCCCATCACTCCCGTTCCTCCCTATGCGTTCCTCCCTATGCGTGCTGGTTCCCTTCTCCTCCGTGGTGGCGCCTTCAACTTTTCAGGCCATCGTGAGTCTGGGGGAGTGACGCTTCCTTTGCCCTCCTCTCTTCCGCCCTCCCCGAACCCCTACCCCACCCCCCACCCCCACCCCGACAGCTCACGGCAAAGAAGCACAAGCTGAGGCAACGGCGGAGAAGCCACGTTTTTTTTTCCCTCTCTCTCGGCACAAGAGGACTTCCACCAGCGAAACTTTGCTTCTCCAACTCTCCATTTTGAAGCAGCTGCTTCTCCACCTCCACCTCCTCCTCCTCCGGCCACCTCTGGCGGCTTCCTCCCGGTCGCGGTGGAAGGCACGGCGGGAATGGCATTGCTCCGGGCCCACTCAGGACGCTCTGGGCCTCGATTCTCCCACCCCGCTTTCCATGAGCTGTGCTCAACGACGCCCCCCCTCCCCAATTCCATCGCCCGCCCGCCCCCCAAAACCCTCCAGCCTGCGGAGTCAAGCGGTGGACAATCAGAAGGAGATGGGGGTGCCTGTTCCCCAGCTGTTTCCCCCCCCTCGAACCCCAGGTCTCTCTGTGGGGGCTAAGGTGGGGGGGAGGGAGGACCTTCGGCCTCTTCCTGGCTTCCCCATTGCACGGGCCGGCAGCCCCCCCTCTTTCCAGGGGCCACCCTGCAAGACGAGAGGCGGGCTAGGTAGGATCAGCTCCATCCTGCAAGATGTTGTTTTTCCCTGGAAAACCGAGCATCCCCATCGGCTGCATGTGCTCTGGACTCTGTTTCAGCCCACGGAGGAGGCCCACGGACGGAGGCCTTTATGGGGCAGCGTCTGGATCAGCTCCTTCCGGCTTTGGGTCTCCAACTGGCTCCTTCTGCATCTCTCTCTCTCTCTCTCTCTCTCTCTCTCTCTCTCTCTATCTCTCTCTCTCTCTATCTATCTCTCCTTCCCGGCTGGCACACTCCTTTCTTTTCCTGCCCTCCGCTCTTGTCACGTTCCCTGTCCGCTTTGCCCCCCCACACACACACACAGAGACACACAGCAACCGTGTTCCCTCTTATCCTAGGGAATTTGGGCAGCTTGGGTGGGAGATGTTCCCAGTCTCTCCCTTCCCCGATGGTCATCCCAAAGAAACCTTGACAATCTTGCCCCAGCTCAGTTAGGGGGTGGAGGGGCTCAGGCAGGTCTGGGGGTGCCCTGGGGTGATGTTCAGGCTGTTCCAAGGCAGCCACCGCCACCCCTTCACCCCCCCACGGCCTGGGCAAAGCCTGACGCTCTGGCTGGGCTCTAAACTGCAAAAGTCTCCCCCTCTTTGCTTTGCAGGATTTTTGGGGGGGTGGGGGGGCACCACATCTTTGCGGGTAATGCACCTGACTGGCTCCACAGGTGTCTGGATCAGGGAAAAGGTTTCCCCCCAATTCCCAGGCATCCACGTTTAATTTTAAACATCCTTCTGATGATGTGAAAATATTAATTCTGTGATGTCTGGGTCTTTCTCTCTCTCTCTCTGTTGCGTAAATCCATCCTTCCTTTTTGGGTCGTTTTGGTTGCTTAATTTTATTTAATTTTTATTTTTATTTTTTTTTTAAAATGAGATGCACAAAATCCATGAACTTAACAATGTTTAAACATGGCGTTTAATTTAAAACTCCCAAGACGTGTATCGGTGTTTCCAGTGACCTGTGTATAAAAAACTATATATATATATATATATATATATATATATATAATCTATTTATCGCTATTGTAAGAAGAATCTATTTGTAAAAATGCTTTTTAAAGATATACAGGCTGGAAAATAAAAGGGGAAACCTCCAGGTGATTTTTCCTGTTCCGTTCGGAGGAAGGCTTCTGGTTGGGGAGGCCACGAACAGCGGGAAGATTCTTAAAACAGCTCCAGTCGGTTCGGGTCCAATTCTAAGGTTCCTCCGGAGGAGGGAAGGGAAGATCTGGGGGTGGAGGGGAAGGAAGACAGAAACCTGATAGCCTTTTAGAGGCTTGGAAGGATGCAAGCCACAAAACCACTTGGGGTCTTTCTGTCCCTCTGGAAAAAGAGCTTTTAGGATGCCGTGGTGGGGAGGGTGAAGAGCAAAGTTTTCAGTGCAACTTTGGCGACGTCAAAATGGTGGCCTTCCAACTCCCAGAATATCCAGCTTCTTACAGGATCCTGGGAGTTGGAAGTCCACCTCTCTCGTTCATCCCATCGTGGTTTATTCACTAAGCCGTTGTTCGCAGGGCGGTTGGCTACTGCGGTGAGTGGCAGTCTCGGTTGCGTAGCCGTTCTGGGACTTTCGGTACATGCTGGAGTGCGGCGTGGGGGCCCGGGAGGGGCTCCCCAGCCCCCAAGGAAGCAGGAAGGAAAGCGGGCCTTGATTGCCTTGTTCTGGTGCTGCACGAGGCTTAGAACAGAGGAGAGGAAGAGAAGAGAGTACAGTAGGAGTAGGTTAGAATGGAATGGAATATAGAAATAGTAACGGTGGAGTAGAGTAGAGTAGAATCGAACTGAATGCAGAGTAGAATAGAATATGGAATAGATTAGAATATGGAATGCAGAATAGAATAGAGCAGAACTGCAGAATAGAATAGAACATGGAATGCAGAATAGAATATGGAATATAGAATAGAATATGGAATAGATTAGAATATGGAATGCAGAGTAGAATAGAATAGATTAGAACTGCAGAATAGAATAGAGCAGGGGTCTTCAAACTTGGCCCTTTTATGACTTGTGGACTTCAGCTCCCAGAATTCCTCAGCCAGCATTGCTGGCTGAGGAATTCTGGGAGCTGAAGTCCACAAGTCATAAAAGGGCCAAGTTTGAAGACCCCTGGAATAGAGTATGGAATGCAGAATAGAATATGGAATGCAGGATAGGATAGAATAGTATTCAAGATGGACAGTGATTAATATTTATATGTAGGAGTGTAGGTATTTATATGTGTATGTATATAGCATGTTTATATGTGTGATGTATGTGTACACTGGAGAGCAAGCAACAAAAATTTCATTTTTCATGTGTGCCAGTGTGCCCACAGTAAAAAAAAATAAGACACTAAAAGCTATTTATCTATCTCTCTATATCTATCTATCTATCTATCTATCTATGTAGATCTTTGGTCATTCGGGTTTTTTCCCACGTAGAATTGAAGGTATAAGAGCAATGTTTCGACGTTGCTTATACCTTCAATTCTACGTGGGGAAAAACCCGAATGACCAAAGATCTACATACAAACACCCGCGAAAACCTCAGAAAACAACTATCTATCTATCTATGTAGGTCTTGGCGTATTCGGGTCTTTACCCGTGTAAGATTGAGGGTGTCTTGGCGACATTTCAACGAGGTCGAAACGTCACCAAGTCACCCTCAATCTTACACGGGAAAAGACCCGAATATGCCAAGACCTGCATACCTGTACCCGTGAAAATCTACGAAAACAAATATATAGATATAGATATATAATATATATTTATCTATCTCTATCTACATCCATCCATCTGTAGTTTGGATGTATGCATGTACAGGGCGAGAAAAACCGAATCTTCCCAGTATAACAGACGGACGGGCGTAATGGGGAACAAAGCGGTTACAGAATCTGGTAGGCCTGCTGGAAAGTCTTGGGAAAACCTCCTCCCGGGCTAATTAGGGAGGCTAATTAGGGAGTATTAGGAAGGAAGGAAGTGGGGAGGGGGAAAAAAAAAAACCTCCAGAGAAAAACCGCAATTGCTGCAGAAGAGGCCAAAGCTCGGCAGCCATCAATCTCCCCGGCGGGAGGTTTGGGATTTTTTCAGAACGGGAATCCTCCTTCGCGCAATAAATCAAAGCGGACTTTGCTGAAGGAAGAAAGAAAGAAAAAGAAAGAAGCCGTGGAAGAAAGGCGGGGTGGGGGGGTCGCCACCCCTCCAAGGGGGCAAACAGGGCTCCCGGCACCCCCTCCCCTCCCAAGGGTCGCCCAAGCGGCCGGCCCGTCCCTCGGCCTCAGGTGCGCAAGGCGAAGGCGAGGGGCGCCTGGGTGGGTTAGGGCAGGGGTAGGCAACCTTGGCTCTTTTAGGACTCGAGGACTTCAACTCCCAGAATTCCTGAGCCAGCTGTGCTGGCTCAGGAATTCTGGGAGTTGAAGTCCATGAGTCCTAAAAGAGCCAAGGTTGCCTACCCCTGGGTTAGGGTCAGTTAGGGCCTGAGGGCAGCCCCAGAGCCGCCTTCTCTGTCCTCCTGCGAGGCCAAAGGGCCAGGCGAGTTTCCCCCCTTGGCGTCAGGGGGTCTCTCGGGCCTCCCCGAGGGATGGACCAGCAGCCCCTCGGCTGACTGACCAACCAGGCCCAGAGGCCGCAGCTTGACCCGGGCGGCCGCAGCTCCCCTCACCGGTGGCCGAAAGTGCTTCTTGGACCTGCCTTTTGTGTGCACGCTGTGCGGGTCGAGCGAGTTACGGAGCCCCTGCCGTTTTATGACACAGGGAGTCCTCGGCTTACAACGGAATCGTTTAGTGACCATTGCGGCGGCACGGAAAAAGAGAGGCGGAGGGCCGTTTTTCACGGCCGCGGCAGCGTTCCCCCCCTCCCACGCTCGCGGGATCCAAATGCGGACCCTCGGCCGCTGACTCGTACTCGTGACGGTTCGCGGCGTCCCAGGCGGGCTGTGTGTGTGTGTGTGTGTTTCTGTGTGTCACGTGATTCGCCTTCTGAGAAGCAAAGACGACAGGTAAGCCGGGCTCACTTAGAAACCGTGTTGCTAACCCAGCAGCCGCAGCGAACCTGCTTAACAACGGTGGCAGGAAAGGTCGTAAAATGGGGCAAGGCCCACTTAACAAATCAGTGAGCCGTCGTAACTCAAGGGCTGCCTGTACAGGGTTTTCTGCCTGCGCAGAGGGAGGGTTGGACTAGAAGACCTCCAAGGTCCCTTCCAACTGTGTTATTCTAAGGCCTGGGGGGGGGGTTGTTACAGAGAGCCCCCATGTGATTCCCATGGGCCAGGGATAGGCAAGCTTGGCTCTTTTATGGCTCGTGGACTTCAACTCCCAGAATTCCTGAGCCAGCCACGCTGAGGGGAAAGGGAGAGGTTTCCACACTGAGCCATGCTGGCTCCAGAATTCTGGGAGTTGAAGTCCACAAGTCATGAAGGGGACCATAGTTCCCCCATGCTGGCTCAGGAATTCTGGGAGTTGAAGTCCTCGAGTCATGAAGGGGCCAAAGTTCCCTCATGCGGGCTCAGGTATTCTAGGAGTTGTAGTCCACGAGTCATGAAGGGGCCATAGTTCCCCCCATGTTGGCTCAGGAATTCTGGGAGTTGTAGTCCACGAGTCATGAGGGGGCCATAGTTCCCCCATGCTGGCTCAGGAATTCTGGGAGTTGTAGTCCACGAGTCATAAAAGAGCCAAGGTTGCCTAGCCCTGGCCCAGAGGAATCACATGGGCCTCTGTGTAATAAACCCCCAGGCCTCAGAATAACACAGTTAGAAGGGACCTTGGAGGTCATCTAGTCCAACCCCCTGCTCAGGCAGGAAACCCTATACCAGGGGTAGGCAACCTTGGCTCTTTGATGACTCTGTGGACTTCAACTCCCAGAATTCCTGAGCCTGCAGGGCTCAGCATGGAAACCTCTCCCTTTCCCCTCAGCTTGGCTGGCTCAGGAATTCTGGGAGTTGAAGTCCACCAGTCATCAAAGAGCCAAGGTTGCCTACCCCTGCCCTGGGCTGATGTGGGAAGCGCAATCCGGCCTCTGGAAGGTCTCTCTCTGCTTTCTGGGGCTGCTGGCACCACAGCCATTTCCTGGGGTACCAGGGGGTGCCACATGGGTCTCCCCAACAGTCTCCCCCAGGGCCACAGCTCCTCTTCCTCCTCCATCAGGGTTGGGCTGGGCTGGCAGCATTTCCCCCCCTCAATGTTTGTTCTTGGACCATCTCCCACCAGCATTAGCCAAAATAGGGAGGCGGGGGACACACAGACAGCAGAAAACCGCATTTGGGGTAACGCAAGCCAGAGATAATGCGAAACTGCATTTTTCTGCTCGCCACAACTGTTTTGTGTTTGTTCCAAAGCAAAAAAATTCCATCAGATTGGGGGGGGGAAAAAAAAGAGATATTCTCAAGAGAATTAACCTCTTCGCACCCGGTCGCTTTTATGGGCCTCTCCCGGGGGGTCCCTCTGCTCAAAATTCACCAGGGACCCTGCAACTACACCCCCACCCCCCAAAAAAAAATCAAAGCTGATCCCAATCTCTTTGATCCTGGTTATGGTGTTTTTTATCTTCAATGGTCGGGGGGGGGGAAAAAAAAAACCCCAACGTGTTGTTTTGGTGGTTCGTTTTTTCAAAACATCAACTAAGCAATTTTGAATATTATTCTCTTCCAATTCCCACCCCACCCCACCCCTCTCCACAACTTTTGGTTCCCAAATTCTTAGGTTTCTTGAAGTGCTGCCATGGTCTAATGCAACATAACTGGATGTTGGCTAGCGGCTTTTAAAAGCTTTTTTTCCTTCTGGACTTGAAAGCCAAATGTAGACTTTGGGTTCTGTGATTTGCTGTTCAAGAATGTACCCGGGTTTTTTTTTTTTTCCTTCCATATCCTTCGTCTTTTTTCCTGCTGTTTAGTCTTCTTTATTAAATGAATCCATGCCTTCCGACGCCATCGGATTCCTAACTTTTTATCCTGTGATGATCTTTCAGCGCTCACGGTCCTCTCAGATTAATCCAGCTTGTCTCTACATCTCTCTCTCTTCATTGCGTTGCAAAACGTACCTGATTATTATAGTATTTTTATTTTATTTTATTTTATTTTAATTTTAATTCCATTTATATCCCGCCCTTCTCTGAAGACTCAGGGCGGCTTACAAACTTAGCAGTAGTAAAATGATCAAAGGCCTGGAGACTAAAACAATATGAAGAACGGCTGCGGGACTTGGGTTTGGCTAGTCTAAAGAAAAGAAGAAACATGGGCGACAGGATAGCAGTATTCCAGTGTTTGAGGGGCTGCCACAAAGAAGAGGGGGGTCAAACTATTCACCAAAGCACCAGAGGGAGGGACGAGAAACAATGGTTGGAAACTGATCAAAGAGGGAAGCAACCTGGAATTAAGGAGAAACTTCCTGACAGTCAGGACAATTAACCAGTGGAACAGCTTGCCACCAGAAATCGTGGGTGCTCCATCCCTGGAGATTTTTAAGAAGAGGCTTGGACAGTGACTTGTCTGAGATGATATAGGTTCTCCTGCTTGAGCAGGGGGCTGGACTAGAAGACCACCAAGGTCCCTTCCAACTTCTATTCCATTCTATTCTATTCTATTCTATTCTATTCTATTCTATTCTATTCTATTCTATTCTATTCTGCATTCCATATTCTATTCTATTCTATTCTATTCTATTCTATTCTATTCTATTCTATTCTATTCTATTCTATTCTATTCTATTCTATTCTATTCTTCATTAGTTTAGTCTAGTCTAGTCTAGTATATTTTTACTGTACATATACTCCTCAATTTATAACAGTTTATTTAATGGCTGTTTGAAGTTACAACAGCACCCCAAAAAAAGTGACTTGTGACTGTTTTCACACTTACGACCATTGCCGCGTCCCCATGGTGTCATGATCAAAATTCAGGCGCTTGGCAACTGACTCGTATTTATGACGGTTGCAGTGTCCCGGGGGGGGGGGTGTCACTTGAGCCAGAGGGGAAGCCAAATTTACTTTGCAACCGTTGTGACTAACAACGGCAGTGATTTGCTTAACAAGTGTGGCGCAAAAAAAAAAAGTCGTAAAATGGGGCCGAACTCCACGAATATTTCACCTAGCAACAGGAAGTTTGGCCTCTGCTGTGGTCGTGAATTGAGGACTGCCTGTGTTCTTTATTTCTTTTCGGCGGCTTTTATACAGCTGCTCCTCTATAAAGAAAGCCCCCCCCAGTTTCCCCGTCTTGCTATTTCTGGAGGAAAAAAAAAATAAATTCTTGCTATCTTTGGAAACAGACTCTCTCCAGCGAGGCGGCTTTATTGAGGGTCCCCCTTTGACGGTGGGCTCCTGGCGGAAAGGCCTTTTGACCGGGTCCGTGATCCTCCCTAGAAGTCGAAAACTTTTCCAGACTTTTGGCTTCTGCAAAGAGCGGAGCTGCTGCGTTTGTTCCAGATTCTCAGCTGCTTCGTTTTTTTTTCCATCTGGGGTCATCCCGGGAGAAGAGGTCATCCGTGGCCAGGTCCCACTGGGACCGTGTGTGGGCTGGCGAGCTGGCCAAAAAATTTCTTCCATTGAATTTTGGCGTGGTCATTCCACCTTGGGGACTGGGGGGGGGGGACAGACCTGGGTTTCTCCTGCCTTCTTCTCACCCAGCATCTCTTGCGTCGCCAGCCCCACACCTGACTCTGGGAACTTTCTTTGATCCCCAAACCTTAGTGGGGAACTTGATCCACCGGATTCCCGGCCCTCGTTTACTCATTCTTTCCCTCCAAGATTCATCCATGCAGACAACACTTCTCGTTGTCTGGGGCGATTTTAAACGAAGTAACCGGACTTCCTTGTTTTTCTTGGACGACATTTCGCTTCTTGTCCCAAGACGCTGAAGAAGCATCTTGGAGGAGAAGGGACACGTCTTCAAAGAGAAACGCAACGGAAGTCCACTTGCCCGGCGGAAAAAAGCATCTTTGGGACTCGTCTTAATTCCCTGATTCAACGACGCCCGAAGAGGTTGGCCCGGATTCTGCGAAGAATGTGAGCCAGCTTGGAGATATCCTTTGGGACGGGAGCAATCCAGGAGTAAGCATGGTGGGTGTGGGAGAGAGCGCAGATCCTCTGCGTTTTTGTTCTTTTTTTGGGCGGGGGGGGGGCGGAACGATCTGGCAGAGGACCGATGTCCTTGGAATAATCTTTCAAATGGGGTGTGCAGGCCTCTGCTCCCTCTGTCCCAAACAAAAGGGGTGACGTCTTAGAGGAAGCCAGTCGAGATAGGCAAAGCCAGTCATGGACGCACGAGGCCTTCTTGGCGTGGAGGCTGGCTTTCCCAAGCTGAGGAAGACTCTTATTTTCTGATAAAAGTTGGCCGAAGAGGGGAGGCAAAGGACAAAAGGCCATTGTGCTGGGCCTTTTGCTCTGCCAGGGAAGATTGCCTCTCCGCGCTCATCAGCAAAAGTTCCCCCCTCTGTTGCCATCTGAACTTGATCCCTTCAAAGTTAGTGGGAAAAAATCCCAAACGAAGCGGGGAGGGGGGAAAGTGTGTGTGTGTGTGAGGGGGGGGCTGCCTGAGTCTTCCAGGCCACCCTGGGAACCGTCGGAGGGGGGGAAAAACGGATCCGGCATCGTCAGAACTGTCCGACTTGCCCGCAACCGGGGATGAGAAGAACCTTTTGAGTCAACCCAAGCTGTAAACAATTTGTTCCTACCATTATCTTCTTCTTTTTTTTCCCTTCCTTGCTTTCTTTTTTCTTTCTTTTTTTTTTTTTTGCCGACAGGGTTTGTGGTGTGTGATGCAAGGAGATTTCCAGCAAGAGGCCACCCTGTGCGGTGACCCTTGCCAGCCGCCCTCTCTCCGCTTAAGATAATATTTTGTGCTTTGTGCTTTGAACGGTGAACATCCGTCGCACCACAGCCGCCCTCCCCCTTCTCTGCCGGGGTTGCCGGTTCGGATTAAGTGCTTTTCCCTTTAATCTACCTGGGGCTGAGCAAATTGCTGTTTACCTGGAGGTGAGGAAGCCCACCCACTGGAAACGACGAGGGACTAACCGGTTTCGCTTTGTTCTGCCTTTGTGGTGAATCTCAGCGTTGATGCTTTGGGATGAGTGCAGCAAAAAAAAAAAGCACCAACAGGAGATCACTTCTCTGTCTCAACCCCTCCCCTCCCCTGCAGAGGGCCTAAGCAGGATCCAATCCCCCACCCCTGTTTTATAAGGCGAGGGACCACCTGAGACACAGGGACCCTAATGTAAGGCAGCCCTTAAGCAGGTAACGACAGAGCCGATCCAGATAATCCACCTTGAAAAACCATCTCAATGCGTGACCACTTGGGCAGGAAATTCCCCAGGTTAATCATGTGCAGTGTGTGTGTGTGTGTGTGTGTGTGTGTGTGTGTGTGTGTGTGTGTGTGAAGAAATAAACCGGTATTTCAAGGCACACTCTTGTCAGTCCCAGGGATGGCAGCAGTTCCAGCCGGGTCAGATTCAAGCCAGTGGTTGCCTTGGGTTGTAAACGAGCCAGATAAATCCTTTTTATTTAAAGTGTCGCGTTTTCTCCTTCTGGGGTTCGAAGGCGCTGTAAGAAAAGAGCCAGTGGATACGAGGCGATCCGTTCTGGGCTGGAAAAGTCGGGGGGGGGAATTCGCCTGGTCCTGTGGGTGGGGGGGAACCCCACCCACTCTTGGCTGGGAACTGGTTTGCATGCGGTCCCCTCGCCAGGGTGGTCTGGGTTTATTATTATTATTTTAGAAACTTGGTTTTTTCTGAGAAAAGCCTTGCAATAACTCCAAATATTGTGAATTTGTTGCAGGAGCGGCGAGGGAAAAAAAAAAAAAGGCAGTGACCTCTCCAGGCTCAGCAATCAGAATGAGAGAGAGAGAGAAAGAGGAAAGAGGCTACGGTGGTCATTCATTCCAACCCCAAGGAGGGTCGATTCCTGCCCTCTCAGTCCTGCCCTTCCTGCAGCTCCCACCGTGAGATGAACAACAACCCACCGGCTTTGTTTTATTCCCCGGTCCGCAAATCTGGTGAGCATTTTCTTCCCCTGGGTGCTGAAAGAAAAGCACCGGTGGCTGATTTCCATTTTTTTTCCTTTTTCTTTCTTTCTTTTTTTTTTTTTGGGCGCTCTCTGAACCCAGCTCTGCGCCTCCTAATTCAGCTTGCCAAGTCGAAGGTACCCCCGGCTCTCCCGAAACGCCAGGACCCTGATGTGCACGTGCCACGTGCTGCTGCTGCTTGCTGGCAGTGCAAAAGTGTTTTTTAGGGCACTGCTCCGTCTCCTCTCCGGCTGCTCTTCTTAGTGCCCGGGGCAGCCTGGCTTGGTGGCTCGGGGAGGACAGAGGTTTCCTGTGTCCAGCTTTGCCAGCCCTTCGGAATGACCGGATTGGTTGGTTTTGGAAGGGGCACCGGCCTCTCTCCGGGCAGCGTTGGCACATCCACTTTGCTGCCAGCTTGACAAAGTGCTTCTGTTTTCTCTCTTACCTGGCCATCCAATTCCTCTTCTCACCTGAGGCTGCCCAGGCTGGACAGGAGCCGTTTTGGCCCCTTTTCACCTCCGTGGGCACCTGTCCTTTGGGAGTAAACATTTATCCACACCCTCCCACTGAACAAATCTTTCCCCACTGAGGCTGCCAACCCAGCTGGCCAGGACTGCCGGTGGTCAGCCAGCGGTCCAGCTAGCCTCTCTCTCTCTCCAAGCCGCACATTGTTGCCTTGGGTGCCATCTGCCGGGAAAGACTCGGTTTAACCCCGCTTCTGACAAAAGGGACGTTGGAGAAAGCCAAAAAAAGGGTTTCTGCCGAGGGCAACGTTTCAGAAGCAAAAACCTCCTGAGGGATTGATTGGTGGCCAGGCTGCTTTGGAGACCTGCACATTCATTCAGCTGACAGACGGAGACGGTGAAGCCGGTCAATTCTGGCCTGCCCCTCTGTCCACAGAGATGGCCGGGTCTGGGTCAGGAGACCTGGTGGAAACTGACCGATAACCACAAGGCATTTGAGGCCGGCTGGGGAGGACCCATCGTCCCCGGTGGCCTGCTTGTGGGGCCTGGCTTGGCAAGAACTGGAGCCAGCAGCGGCCCAGAGGGTCCCTTGTGGCCTCAGCTGTCTTGAAGGACATCTGCCCAGCCGGAGTAGACCAGGAAAGGTGCCCTCCTGCCCTTTTGTGCCCCTCAGGGGACAGGAGGGGGCGTGCGAGCAGGGGCTTCTCTTTGAGGCCCTCCACCCCAGAGCCGCCTGAACAGAGGGGCCCAAGTGGCATCTGAAGACATGGAGGTGGCACTTTCGTGGCTTGGGGTTTGTCCCAGTATCCGTGCCCATCTGCAGGGCCTGGAATTAAGGCCGTTTCTCCCCAGCATCTGACTTGCGGAGGGCATCCTGTAGACAAAAATCAACCTGGAGTTTCATTTCAGGACCGTAATTGCAAAGGGGTCTGGATGTGGCCAAGAAGAGCGAAAGGCCTTCTGGGACTGCAAGACTTAGATCAGAGGCCACAGCCCCAAACCGGATTCAAGCTGAGGATCCCGACGGTATAACCCTCCACGCTCCTCGGCTTCCCCTTGGTCAACATCGCGTCTGGCAAGCGCCTGCAGCCACCTCTTCAGGTGAGATGGACGCGGGAGGGCCAGCGCCATGTTCCCTTCTGCCCAGATGCTCCCCGGGGGCTCCCGTCCAGCCGAGGCACCGGGTGCCAGGAGCAGCTGAGCTTCTTCCTGCGTCTCTGAACTTTCCACTGAGGCGCTCGGCCAGCAGCGGTTGCGATGTTCCCTCTGGCCAGGAGCCTAAGCAAACTTGAGCAGAAGGAGAAAATTGTGCTCGGTCGTGGCCAATTTAGACACAGCGCAAAAGGCAGAGGGGGGGCCTCTGCTCACTGGGGCGGGGGTGTGGGGGTCAGTATCCGGCATTTCCTCTCTTGAGACCCAAGTCCCCTCCTTTGACCGCCGGCCCAACGTGTCAGGAGGAAGGAGAGCAGGCAGATGTTTTCAAGGCGATTCTCTTAAGGCGGCTCGAAGCTCTGCTTCTCTTGGGAAAGGACACGGGGCCCTAAGGCGTGATTCTGGACCCCGACTGGCCCCAGGAGTCCCCCCCCTTGTTGGGCAGGGGGCTTTGCTGGGCCGAGGAGTCCCCAGAGCTGCCTGCAATCTGTCCCCCTCGCCCTCTGTTGGTTGCTGCCCTCTGCCCGGCGCTGCCCCATCCATGAGCAGGTTTACATTTCAGCAGCTCCCGCTCTGTTATTTGTCATTTTGGGTTCCTGACGCCGCCGTTTGACTAGTGTTCTGTGCATGGCTGAACTTGTGGGACACGGGGAGGGCAAAACCACTAACCATAAATATAGGAATAAATGTATTTATTAAGGTGCCAAATCAGACAGTCCTCTGTTTCGTCTGTCCAGCGTTGTTGACTCTGCTGGGCCATCAGCTCTGCAGCACCCCAGACAAGGGGGAGGGGGGGTGTTTCCCAACCCTTGTCCTCAGTAAACGGGGGCTCTGGGGCCAGCAAGGCGATGCGCCCCCTCCCTCCCTCCGCCTGTCACCCCAGGTGTTGAAACATCCCAGATTTCACTGGGTGTGTGTGTGAGAGACCTGCAAGCCACCAGCCTCTCATGGCAAATTTCTGAATCTCCTCCGAGTGCTACTCTGCACATGCCCCGCAATTACAGTCCCGTGGCAACCCATCAGCCCCCACCCCAGGAGGATGGTCAAGCAGAACAGCCAAGGATGGGATTTCTTTAGGAAACCCTCTGTTTCCTCCACCTCGTTGGGCGGGTTTTGGGGAGATGGCGCCGATCTCTGGGGCAATTCCTGCCGCGTTCTTTCTTTGGAACATGTGAACGGGGCTGGAAGGACGGGTCAACATCCGGTTCAACATCCGGAAGCGTATGGCACAACCGAGCAAAGAAAAGATCTCTGTCCAAAGCTTCGGAAGAACTCTGCCAAAGCAGATGGCTTTCCCATCCCTTTCTCTACAGCTGTTCCCCAAATCAGACCTGCGGTTCTGGATACTTGCTGTTCCGCGGGAAGTGCCCGTTTCCTTCAAAACAGCCGGTCCAAAATAATTTTATTTCAGATTCCTCCTTCCCTTGAATTTCAATTTTTCAAAAGTTATGCAAACAAAGGGGTGGGGGGGAAGGAATCCATTTAGAGATTTTTTTTTTTTTGAAAGAGAGCAAGTCCCGCAGATCTCTCGCCCGAGGTGGACGGTGCCCGCATTTCTGCCAGTCAACCTGGGCTGCTTTTCTCGGGCAGAGAAGTTTTACCTTCCCTCAAAGGGGAGAAAGCTGCTCGTCTGAGGTTCTCTCTGTCCGAAGGCGAAGATCTCCACGGCCATGTTAAGGCTTTGCCCTGCCAAAGGAGCAGCGCGAGGCGATGGTCCTGTCCCTGCGGAGGGCTAAGGGGCTGCCGAGTGCCACCGACTCCCTTTTCTTACACTCCTTCCCTGCCAACGGTCAGGAAAGCTGGAGAGGAACAGTGGAAGAGCTGCGAGAAGCTAAGCTGGACCTAACCAACGATGACCGGAGTCCACCGTGGTGTTCTGCAGCCGCCAGAAGCCTCTGGAGAAAGTTCAGAGATGGTCAGACAAGACCAGCCTTCTTCTCCCTCCCCCCTCCGTGCGCAGCCTCAAAAGACAACTCTTGGCCCATCAACCATCATGGCTTCCAGCTGGGGAGGTTTTCCCGTGGCGTCTCGTGGAAATGACTTCCGTGGAGTTAAGGACCAGCTGAAGGACAGTGGATGACCTTGGGTTGCCCTGAATCTACAACTCGTGAGGAGGAACAGAGAAGGCAAGGAATTGCTCAAGGAATGAAGAGTCACTGAGGGTCTGACCTCCAGGTGGGACGTCCACTGCCAAGACCTGTCTGACTTCAATCTAGTCCTCCCCCCACCGCCGCCATTTTGTGGAGGACAGCTGCCCCCGCCAGTTCCCTTCTCCTTCCCCCTCTCAGCCTTCTGAACCAAGAGAGCCACAGTTTGTAAGGGGCTTCCCTCCCACGTAGAGATTTACACCGCAGCCCTTGTATTCCCACACCCCTTCCCTCCAGGCTGGAATCTGCAGTTGCTTCTGCCCACCCATCAAGCTAAGCCCGATTTTTGCTCTCAGCCCGGGTTTGCCGAACCGGCTGCATACGGTAATCTGCAAGTCGAGACTTTACCAACCACCACAACAACGGGCAACGGAGACGGCGTTCGCGGCAGGGCCTACCCTGGCTTATTAACCATGGCACCCTCTGCCACCTTCTCACTTCATTTGACGCCTTCCCCTGTGGCAGAGTCCTCCCATATTTTTTTTGTCAGACTTCCTTTGCTTAAGCCGTAATTCTTAGCGGCGGAGGGTGAAAAAGGGCGACAGGCTTTAAAGGTTTCAGAATTGCTAGAAAGGGACGTTCCAGCTACGGGAGAGCAGAAAAACCTGACTTGATTGGGCTGAGGACATCTCCGGAGACACAGCTCTTCTTTTTATGGGTTTTGGTAATTTACGGGCTTCGTGCCCTGGATCACCCTTGCCTGGGCCGTCCAGTGACTTCCCTTCCCAACGAGGAAGCTGCTTGGAAATTCTTCAGGGCTCAAATTAAGGCGCGGCCGACGTGGACAGAGGCGATTGAGTTCCACCACTGACAGCCAAAGTGGGCCAGAGCGGGCAACCAGGCTTATATTTCTGTAATGAATTGGTTTTGGACGAGTTTGAGGAACACAAGGACCCTTTCCAGGCCCGTAGATGCCTTAAGGTCTGTCAAGATAAGGCAGGCACGTACGGTCTTTCCTGGCCCAGCGGGGGACAAACCCTTCCTATTAAGAGGGATGAGGGGGAAAAAAATATATCCCAGCGTTTCCAGCTGTTCCAATTGGCACCGATCCTGGCGCCACAGATCCTCCTGTTCCAGAGCAGAGCAGTTCCTTGGGAGGCAAGTCAAGCCGTCCAATGTGGTTTCCCCTCCACGAAGCCAGAAACCCCGCGAGGGAGATTTCAGGCTGGAAATCTCAGAAGCCTCGATCCGGAGAGTCTTGAGGAGCAAAGCCTTTAGGACAAAACTCGGAGCAGGAGAACGGAGATGGCGGCCGAAATCAGAGGGACGGGCCCGGAGTGGCGTCCGGGCGCACCCGAGCGGCAGTGCGCCTGGTTCTCGCCGATGCAGGCCGCGTAGGCCATCACGTGGGGGATGTAGTTCTGCTCGTGGACCCCGTGGAGGAGGTGAGCCATGGGGCCCTTGGCGAAGACGGCCACGTCCTCCCCTCCGTGCGTTTCCATCCGCAGCGGGACGGCTGACTGCGCCTGGTAGTTGGTATCGGCTGGGTAGGGGGAGAGAGAGAGAGAGAGAGAAGGTGAGTGCCCCACAGAGTGAGGGGAGCAAGACGAAGGAAGGCAAGATGTGCTGATGCCCGTTGGCATTTGGAGAGCAGGCAAGGGAGAAATGATGACCCGGCTACTCTTGGTGGGACGAGCACCGCGGCCGATCCTTCCGAAATCTGGTCCGGACCGGACAAAAGAGCCACTCTAGATGCCCTTTTGGAAATGGACCTGCTGAACTCCATGCGCTGGAAGGGAGAGGGGGGAACTATGGGTTGATGCTCACTGAAATTGACCGCCGAGATGTTCTCTCTCTCTCCAGCTACCATTTTGTACCCGGGTCCGTTTCCGTACAGGATGGAAGTGAAGGGTTTCTTGTCCATGTCGCTCTGCATTGGGGCCAGCCCTAGACAAAGAGGAAGCCACCTTTAACCAAGTGCTTCTCCCCTCACCTGTTTCAGGGCCTGTCTCTACGTGGAGGTTAAAGGATCGATCCTGGCGCGACGCTGGCATTGATACTTCCCAGCTCCCTTGCGGCCAGGGCGGGGGAGGCCCGGTGCTACGGCGCCAGCTAGCCCCATAATGTGAGCCACAAGTTTGGCTTTCCCGCCCCCCCGGGGAACCGCGCCCTCTGCCGTCCAAGGGGCATTTCGCCGACTGACGTTTGCACGGTGTTAGGGGCGCCAGTTGACGGAGGCGGTCACATACCGAAAATGGAGTTGCCGCGAGTTGTGTAGCCCCCAAAGGTGAAGACGTGGGAGTGGTCCGCGGTCACCACCGTCAGGGTGTCTTCGGAAGAGGTCAGGATGCCAGCCTCGCCAATGGCGCAGTCCATCTCCACCGTCTCGTGGAGCGCCTGTTTGGCTTTTCCTTCGTGGTGCCCGTGGTCAATCCTGCCGCCTTCAGAGAGCGGAGAGGGGGAATTCCCACCTTGCTTCTCCTCCCCCCCCCTCCAGCCCTCTTCGGTCTCCCCCCACCCCACCCCCACAGCAGCCACGGCGTTCCTCCTTCCCGTGGCTCACCCTCGACCAGGAGGAAGAACCCCCGGGGGTTCTTCTGGAGCATTCGGATCGCCACCCTCACCATTTCGGTCAAAGAAGGGTCGGTTAGGTTGTTCCTGTTCAGTTCATACATCATGTCGATGGGCTCAAAGAGGCCTGCAGAGGAGAGGGGGAGGACTTGGCAAGAGCTGCCCAGAAGATGCCAGCCCAGGTAGCTGAGGGGGAGGAGGGGAGGGGGGTTCCACCAGGACCCCCCGCCCTTCAGCTGCTGCCCTTCAGCGTCTCCCCGACCTGGGGACGAACCGCTGTGTTCACACTTTGCATGCCAAGGCACGCTCTGGCTGCCGCCACTCCGGTGGGGAGGGGGTCTGTAACCCTGCTCCTTTCTCCCTGCCAGGATGCCAACGCGCTCAGCTGCCCATCCTCGCCCATCTCGGGCTCCTCCTCCTCGCAAGAGGAAATTCTCACACGGGGGAGTAGAATTGCAGCAACGAGCTGACCCCCAAAGCCTCCTCAGATCGGTATCCCCCCCTCTGCCGTTAAACAAAAATGGGAGAGCGAGCAAGATGGCTTCCTAGGGCTTTGAATTGCCCGGAAATTCATCCCACGCTGGAGGGCAAACGACATGCTCAAATCCTTAGGTGATTCCCTTCAGCCTTTCCCACCCACCCCCACCCCCCAATTTTATCCATCTGCCAAACTCACCCAAGAGGTAGTCGACTTTGGCTGGGTCTAGCTCCATCAGCGCCGCCCGGTTCCATAGATAGAGGGCATTCTGGGAAAAGAGGAGAAGAGCGGGGTGTGTGTGTGTGTGTGTGTGTGTGTCCTCAGCTGAAGGTTTTGGCGGCAGCATCCCTGCCCCCTCGCCCTCTTAAGTACGGCCAGGGTGGCCCACCAGGAGGGTTGTGGCTCAGGAGTGCCGGGCCGAACAGAGGATTCCCCAGAGATTCCTTGAGCGATCCTCAGGGGATCTCTTCTGGAGCAGCCCACTACTCAGAGGAGGAAGAGGAGGAGGAGGAGGAGGAAGACACCCCCTCCTGGTAGAGAGGATCTCCTGAATTTTCTCCCGGATGGATCTCTGAGGCTCTGAACGAGAATTTGCCCGGGATGAGCCACCTCCTCCATCGCGATCGGAAACCGCTTTGCCGAGCTGGCCGGCTGCCCTCTCACCTTGTCTTTGGGCTTGGCGTCCCGCCACTCCTGGACCAGATTCCTGTTGTCCAGTCGGGTCCCCCTGTACTTCTCCTCCTCCGGGTATTCCACGTCGCTCATGTTCTTGGGGAACATGTACTTCCGGCCTCCCCCCATGATGACCTGTGGGAGAGACCAAAGGAGGCTGGCAGCAAAGGGCCCAGGCCAGTTAAGGCAACCCCCTCCCTGCCATCAAGCCTGCAGGACAGAGAGAGCGCCCAGGAGGGCAGGGCATCATGGACTCCAGAAACATGGAGTCCGAGGTGCAGAGGCTTCCCCGTGACGGCACGGCGAGGCCTCCATCCCTTCTGACGCTGACCTGGCAGCTTTTACCCAGCTGGGGATTTGGCATCAGCTGCGGGAAAGAGCCCAAGAGCAATTTGAGGCGACCTGAACACTGCCCAAGGGCTGGGTTGGCGCCTTCAGACTCTTTTCCCCCAATGAAGAGGATTTTAATTCGGCTGGGCTGGCATCTGAAGCGGCCTTGAATGGAAAACATATTTATTTGACCACAGTCCCTTTGGGCTGGCGCTGCAAGCCTCCTCTTTGGATTTAGAGTCTTAGAAGGTGAATCACGAAACTGCAGCAGCAGCGAAATAATCATAATAATTACACACCGAGAGATCTATGTTAAATAGAATTGGCTGCCTAAGGTATAATTATTTCCAGCCTAGGAACAAAGTTAAAATTATAAAAAAAAAATGGCCCTATTAAGCTACTTAAATGACAGATTTAGATCGCCTTTTTTCGGAGGATTTGTTTTCAAACGGAAAGACGCACCTATTTATTTATCCCTTCCCCCCCCTCCCCCAGCCAGAAAAATGCAGTGCCCGATTCCACGGGCTGACGTTGGCAGCAAAACAGGCAGGGCCATTGGCCGGCCAGCCTCAACCCACAGGGTAGTTGCTCTGTGGCCCCAAGGGGCACCTGGTGCCAAGGGCTCCGTGGAGGACCGTCGCAGTTCCTGGCACCCAGAAGCAGCTGGGATGGCCAGTTGTGTGCCATGGTTGAACCAGCCTTCGGGAAGGGAAGGGAACTGTTTCAAGGCCTCTGGGCATCTCCGCTGCCAAGGCTGCCTCCGATGCCAGTTGAGGTTTCAGTAACCAGTGCAAGGAGTGGGACTTCTGCTTATGGGAAATCGAGTTCCCAGCAAGGCCACAGATTCTGGGAATGGCCCTGGCTGCTGGGATAATCCAGGATAATTTCTTCTGAGCATTCCTGCTTTGTGACCGATGAGCTTCTGCAACCCGGGTGCCTTTTGCCCCATTCTCTCCCCTGCCCTCCCAGCGGCCTCTCCTTCCGTACTCCTTGGGCGGATCGACACGCCGGCCAGCCTGCTTTCTACTGCTGATGCTTGGTCCTTTTGTCGAATCCAAATGCCGGTCTCTGGCACTGCCAGCTGCAGGGATCAGCCAAGCAAATTTTCCTCTCCAGCAACCTTCCTTGATCTTGGTCTTCCCAGTTGCAATGTATGGCAGTGAAAGTTGGACCATAAAAAAGGCTGAGCGCCAAAGAATGGAGGCCTTTGAACTCTGGTGCTGGAGAAGACTCCTGCGAGTCCCTTGGACTGCAAGGCGATCAAACCGGTCAGTCCTAGAGGAGATCCACCCTGACTGCTCTTGAGAAGGCCAGATCCTGAAGCTAAAACTCAAGTACTTTGGCCACCTAATGAGAAGGAAGGACTCACTGGAGAAGAGCCTAATGCTGGGAAAGGTTGAGGGCAAGAGAAGAAAGGGACGATGGAGAAGGAGGTGGCTGGATGGAGTCACTGAAGCAGTAGGTGTGAGCTTAAATGGACTCCAGAGGATGGTAGAGGACAGGAAGGCCTGGAGGAACGTTGTCCATGGGGTCGCGATGGGTCGGACACGCAACTAACAACAACAATGCTGGGAAGAAGAAGCACCGCTTGGCTCCTCTTGCAACTGTGCCATCTCCTCCGGTGAAGCAAGGAAGAAGCGTTGCCAACAGAGGGTGCTGCATCCTCTCTCCGAACCGGGTTGGCACTCCTGGGAAAGCCGAGCCCGTTTTGTTCTGCTGTTAATGTCCTGGATCAAAGGTCAACCTGCCTCCCGCGGTGCCGTTTTGACCCTGCGGTCCGCTTCAGCACCCAGCGCCCCTTGGCACAGCTCCCCTGCATTTCAAAGTGGCACAAAGAGGCACTTGTTTTTACTGGACCCAGCCCTGGTACACTTCTTTGGAAGCGGGTGCCCGCCCTAGGAGTGTTCTCCGCTCCAAAGAAGAACGACACTTCTGGAAGGTTATCTTTCAGGCGTTACCGAAAGAAGCCCTCGCCAGCTTTGCCAAAAAAAGGGCGGCTTCAAAGTCTGCTGTAAAAAAAAAAAATTGCTCTGAGCCTCAAGACGAGGGTCGGAGATCGCCGGAGTGGAATTAGCACACAAACGCAATTAAAACAAGGGGATATTGTTCCAATTGTCTACTTTGGCCGAACCAATAAGTTTTCATTTCAGGCCCCTTTCGAAACTCATTAATAAGTTAGGAGGGTTGCCCAGTCACAAAAGTTTATTTTTCTAAAGGTTTTATGTAATTGTCCAGGTTCCAAAGGGCGTGTTCCGAGAGCATCACGAGCTGGAATTAATTTGTGCAGCGGATTAAGGCTGCGGTCCTTAACGTTTTTTAAAAAAATTTTTACACCCTGTTCATTTAGAAGATCCTGCCGTTCAAGAATGGCCAAAGGCGATTTGCTGATTCCTCAGTAAACTTGGCACGTTTTTTTTTTCCCTCTTCCTACTTCCCCTTTCTCAATTATCTGGGTTGAAACAAAAGGAACAAAATCCAAGCCTCGTGATTGAAGAAATGAGCAGCAGAATCAAAGGCGAAGATTTGCTCCTGCCGAGATTCGGAGATGTCATAAATCCGAAGAGGAAATTTCCCGGGAACACCCCCGTTCTTATCCCATCGCCAGAAAGGCACATCCAAGCTTTTAATAAGCAATTGTGCAACCTGTAATTGAGTGTGTTTTTCCTTTGAAAAACAAACAAACCGGGAACTTTTGTTAATGTGGGTGGTTCTCCTCCTGATCATATATCAACTTCGTGTTCGTAAGAGAGTTTGGGTGTTGAAAAGCCCAGAGTCAGACTGGATGATGCAAAGAAATAAAAGAGACCAACAGGAGTGGTGTGTGTGTGTGTGTGTGTGTGTCTGGCCAAGGGAAATATCTGTGGCTCTCAAGATTGCTTAGCCCCCTTTCATCCTGGCTCTGGGGCAAGCTGCCTGCCTCTTTCTTTGCACTTTTTCTTCCTCACCCTCCAACCTCTAGCAGGCAACTGGAAGACTTTTAACTTGCAAGGAATTTAAGGAGTTGCACTTCAGGATGAGATTCCGGGAAGGGAACTAACAGGTACAAGTTCTGAAGAGATGTTGGCTTGGACTCAAGAAAGCAAGCCAAGCTGGTTGCACTGGAAGTGCTCTTCGCTCAACTGAACGCTCCCCTTGTGGGTCATCCAGAGGCCCACAAGCCTCTTCCATCCCTCTCTTCCCCCAGCTTTCTTCCCTCACCACAGGACCCCAGCTGGTCTCGCAAAAGAACTCCACGTGACCCATGGCTGTCTTGCTCCGAGCCTCATTGGAGACACCGTTTCAGCAGAAGGAAGGGTCAAAATCCGGGCCCAGAAAGACACTCTGTCTTGGCCGCGATCCACAAGACAATGATCCACAGCCCAACAGGGTCATTCGTTGGGGGGTGGGGGTGGGGAGAGACAGCTTGACTGGTGCAACTGCGCACATGGAGGCCAGCCGAGACCAGGATTCGGAAAGAAGGGTGGTCTTCCCAACGTGAGAGGCGGAGAAGAACGAAGGACAGAAGTACATGGGGGAAACTGAGGCCCAGCCTTTGACTCACTGGGTTTGTTTGGTTTTTTTTTTTTTGCCCGATGGGAGGATCAAACAGCAAGCCTCCATCCCGTTCCCAGCTCCTGGGTTCAAAATGCAACAAAGCAGGTCCAGGCCTGGATACTGTTGCTCGAACGGAGGACAACACCTGTCACATCACCCGTCTCCCTTTGCCCAGAGAGGTCCCCGAGGTTCTCCGTGGAGGGTCTTTCATCCCAGGAGCCATCAAAGGAGGAGCGACGGCACGCTGGACCTTCCCAAAGTCTACGGCCGCCTGCTTGAAGCCCCCTGCCCTTCCCAAGCTTTGCTGGCCTCTTCCCCTCCCCCCCCCCGGGACTCACCTCAATGTCGGGGATGTTTTCAAACAGCTGGTGGGCGATGTCTTTGCACCCCTGCTGAAGCGCTTCCGAGGGCATCTCGTTGTCCGAGTACCAATCCCGGTCGGCCGAGTGTGCGTAAGCGGCACTGGGCGTGGCGTGGTTGACCCGGGTGGTGGTGACAATGCCCACCGATTTGCCTGCAGCCGGTGGAAGAAGAGGCACACGTTAATCCCCGCCACCCCGGAGCGTTTTGGGGGTCTCCTGGGCACAAAGAACCACCTTGCCCCCCCTCCCCTCCCGCCGCCAACTCCCGGGCTCCCGGGTGCAGTGCCAACCTTTTTCTTGGCTGCTCGGCTAAACCAATCCCCTTCTCCCCCTTTCCCAAAAGTTTTATCGACTTGGCTGAACCGTTTTTGATCTCTTAGCTAAACCCTGTGCTGCGGGTGGTCTCTCTCGAGGCCCCCCCTCCCCCTCCCCAGGCTTATGGAAAGAACAATGGGGGCTCTGTCCTCTGTTGGGCCTCCCCCCTCTGCTCTCCCACCCCCCACCACTCCTGCCCCCCCCCACCGGCGGAAGCCGGAGGGGGGAAAACATCCCCACATTTATTGTAGCGGCTGATTTTGAGTCTCCAGTTCAGCGGAAACCCTGAAATAAAAGTCGGCAGCGCCAGGCTGTAACCTTGGAATGCCAGCTAGTTAATAAGTCCCTGTCGAGCATTTGACCCAGAGATTTAATGTTTTATCTCACCTCTGAAATTTGCCTGTTTAGAGTGCGCAGAATACTGTTTAAAAAGGTTAATTTTTTTTAAAAAAAAGCAAAAAGCCGCCGCGGAAATATTTCTGACTCTGCTTTTAGCAGCGGAGAAAGTGAGAGGATTTCTTTATTTGCTTTTCGTAGCCTTGAGGAATTTCCTCGGTTCGGGTAGCTCAAGTCGATCGGTGAGGTGGCCCCGTTCTTGGCGGCTTGTCGTGGCTTAGGGGCCTGCGGACCCCTCCCCATGGCTTACAGACCACGGTTGTTGTCATGCCGCAGTTGTCATGTGTGTTAAGGCAGCCAGGGGTGGCTCATTTAGCAACCAGCCTTACGAACAGCATTTCTTTAGCGACAGCCTTGCTGTTTTCATTCCAACGTTGGAGGTGCTAAGCGCCGGGGGGGGGGGAAGTCCTCAAACTTGGCCCTTTTACGACTTGCGGACTTCAACTCCCAGAATTCCTCTGCCTGGCTGAGGAATTCTGGGAGTTGAAGTCCACAAGTCATCAAAGGGCCGATTTTTCCCACCTTCCCCAGCAAGGCTGTGGGTTGAGCTTCAGCCCTCCCTCTCCAGGGCTGACGTCGCCAACCAGGGACGGATCCGTCGCACCGAGCAAGGATGCAAGGCCACGTCCCACACGTCGCCGCCATCGTCCTGTCCCCAGTCCGATGCCACCCTCACCCCTTCGGAGAAAGGTCAGTTTCTTCATCTTTCCTTTCAACTTCTCGGACCAAGTCAGTTGCCAAACCAGCCTTTCTGAGAAACCCTGCAAGCCGGTCACCCTGGACTTTCCCACGGGGGCAGGGGGAACTCCAAGGACAGCGAAGGCTGCCCGCAGACTGGGCAACTTCCCTTCCGCTGACTGGCAGCTCCGCGGGCTTCTTTCGCCAGCCCGGTTGCCCTCCAGCTTGTCGGGGTTTTTTTTTTGATTTGCATACACCACCCTTCGGTGCAGTCATCTGACCCAGAGGAGCAGACAGACGTAGCCCTGAAATTGTGGGTGCCGAACAAAGAAGCTCGGGACTTAAGATTGTCAAACCCATCGTCCACTCCCCTTCCTTGCAGCCTTTGCAATCTCTGGCTCTCTAGCTCCAAAGCACGGGCGGCGCGCCTGAGGCCCCTTCGTGGTGATTTCAAAACACACACCCAGGCACTCCTTTTGCACGGCAAACGACTGCCTGGAGATGGTTCGCAGTAACCTTTAAGGAGGAGCTTAAAACGGCTAGGATTTTTTCACCAGGGTCCGACCCGTTCGACAGGCCCGTGAGAAGTGCCTCGGGCCAGCAATACGAAACATGCCACGGGGCATGACCTGTTTCCTGGTCAGCTGGCAGCACCACCTCATCTTGAGGCAAGGCGAGCCCAAGCAATTTCAAAAGCCAATTGTTTACCACCTTGTCAGCTGCCAGCCAGCTGGGCGCCATCCAAGCATACCCGTGTTCAAACTCTGAAGCTTTCGCAAGACCGACTAGATAGATCCCTTAGGTTCAAGCCCTTCGTTCCTCAGGCGGGATCTTGCGTGGAAGGCAGTCAGCCCGTCCCAGGCTCTCACCCCCACCCCACCCTTCACCCCCAACCCATCCAGCCTGGCTCACCTGCTGCTTTGGCCCACTTGAGTATGGAGGTCACTTCGTTGCCGGCCGTCGTGTTGCACTGGGACCGCGTCACAGCCGCGCTGACCCCCACGGTGCCCTCGTTGGCCTTCACGCCACATAAGTAAGCGGTGGCAGTGCCCGCGCTGTCCGGCACCTGGGCATTGGTGTTGTAGGTCTACCAGAAAGAAAAGAACGGTAAAGCGGTGGGTGATTCAGCAACAGGAACTGCTGATTTATTTATTTTTTTATTTTAATTCCATTTATATCCCGCCCTTCTCCGAAGACTCAGGGCGGCTTTACAAACTTAGCTTTACAAACTTAGCATCCCACCACGGATGCAGCAACGGCCTTGGGATAGGGCTCTGGGTGCCCGCTCTTAGGGCTAGCAACTGTTGTCTGAGGGGGTCTTCGCAAGCCCCTCTCCCTTCCTCGGGCGAACAACCATTTTAATGCCTCCGATTGGCTGCAGCTCTTTTCATGGCCCGCTGAAGCCGGCTGCCAACGCTTGCAAGCCAGTGGCCCAGCTTAACAAAACCTGTTGGAATTCTGCCTAGAACCTGGTGGTTCCGGGATTTTTACGAAAAGATTGACATCCGTCCTGTTTGCCGCGCTTTGTGTGGACGAGGCGTGGAGTTGGCAAAGCCAGGCGGCAAAAAACGTTCTCCTTTGAGCAAGCAAGCGTGGCTTTTGTCCATGGTAGATAGCCAGCAGGTTTGAAACGCCTGCGGGGAAGGAGAGCAGAAGCAAGACCCCCCAAAAAAATCAGAGATGGGATATTTAAACGGAGGAGGAGGAGGAGGAGGAGGAGGATTGTTCCTTCTCTATCCCCCTCTCTCCTTTCTCTTTCTCTCTCTCCTCTTTTTTCTCTCTCTTCTCTCTCTCTCTCCTTTCTTTTTCTTTCTCTCTCCTCTCCTCTTTCTCTTTCTCTCTTCTCTCTCTCTCCTTTCTCTTTCTCTCTTCTCTCTCTCTCCTTTCTCTTTCTCTCTCTCTCTCTCTCCTCTTTCTCTCCTCTCTCTCTCCTCTTTCTCTCTCTCTCTCTCCTTTCTCTCTCTCTCTTTTTCTTTCTCTCCTCTCTCTCCTCTTTCTCTCCTCTCTCTTTCTCTCTCTCTCTCCTCTCTCTCTCTCTCTCTCCTTTCTCTTTCTCTCTCTCCTTTCTCTTTCTCTCTCTCCTTTCTCTCTCTCTCTCTCTTCCCTTTTGTCTGCCCAAGGCTCATTTTACCAGGAGAAATAGCTGGGAAAAGGCCTGCAGAGGCCAGGATGTGATGTTGGCTCCTTTCATCCTCACCAGCCAGTCTCAAAGCACGTGATGGCCAGGCAACGGCTTCCTCAAGAGATTCCTTGGCACTGACGCTCTTTCGTTCGTTCCGGGGCAGATCAGCACCCTCCCTCTTTTTGTGTACCCAGCCTGCTTTTTGTGTTTTGGGGAAGCAGCCTGGCTTCCTTCAGGCTGCAACCTTTGTTTGCGCCCGTGCGCTCCTTTCTTCTGCCACTCCCCCCCCCAAAAAAACACCACACCTTGACAATCAGGTGTCTCTCTGCCTGCGTGCGTGCGTGGCTGTTTCCCGCTTAGGGAAGTTAGCTGCCCGCAAGGTGACATGAGCCAACCGTGGGGTTCCCGCTGCCCTGCCTGCCTCGCCCGCTGGACCGGGGTCTGTATGCATCACCTGGAGCTTTGCCAACCTTTTGAGGAGGTTTCCCGGGAACGGGCGAGGCACGGGCTTTGTCGTTCCTTCCTCTTTCGGCTTCCCTTCCTCCTCCACCCAGCCAGAAGCCTCCTTACCTTAGAGAGCGCCACAAAGGGAAACCGATCCATTTCCAATATGGTTTCCTCCCCGCTTCTCTGCTGCAGCTGCCCCTTGAGGATGCGAGCGGCCGTCACGGTGGCGATGCCCATCCCTGGTGCAGGAGAGCCTGGGTGAGTAGCTGACCTCCCCCCCCCCACCGGCCGGGGGGAGCTGTGCCTACCAGTTAGGAGACACCCCCCCCTAGGTTGCCGCCGGAGCTGCCTCAAGTTTCCCCATCCAGCCATGGCGACACGGCAGCCCCGGAGCCTCGGGGGTCTCCCAAATGTCCTCCACGGAAGAATGTTTGGGTCGGCGGCGGTGGGGGGTGTGGCGCCCGACGGGCACTTCCTCCCGCCGCGTCGAAAGCAATCTCAGCCCAGCCCGCCTCGCAGGACTGTTGTTGGGGGAAAAGCGGTGGAGGCGGTACACTCGTCGCCTCAAGTGATTTATCAAAATAAGGAAGGCAGAAACATGTTTAAGAAAGTTTCTCTTGGAGGACCCCCTTCTCTCTTCTGGGGGGGGGGCTTTCCCCTTTCCCCTCCCCACACCCATCCAGTGGCAGCTAAACTACTCAAGGAGAGAAGCAACCTCGAACGAAGGAGAAACTTCCTGACAGTGAGAACAATTAACCAGCGGAACCACCTGCCTCCAGAAGCGGTGAATGCTCCGACACTGAAATGTCTGAAATGGTATAGGCTCTCCTGCCTGAGCAGGGGGTTGGACTAGATGACCTCCCAGGTCCCTTCCAACTTTATTATTGTAACGTTATCATCTTGCACCACCCACCGTCTCCGAGGAAGAAGATGATGTTCCTGGCCACGTTGGTGTTCAGCTTTTGAAGGCTTAGGGCTCTCCGCAGCGTCTCCTGGGCCTGCAGCCGCCAGAACTGGGGGTCCTTCTCCTTTTCTGCAATGGGGGAGAGGAAGCGGCTAACAGCACCCCAATAGCTGTGCTTCGGGTAAGCTACACACACACACACACACACACAGGCATACACCGTTGACGAACGGGGCTTCCGCTGGCCAAGCGCCCCAGCCAGCTGTCCTCACCTGGGACCACAAAGGACGCCTGCCCCAAGAAGGGTAGCATCATCATCATCATCATCATCATCGTAAGGGGCTTCATGGTGAGGTCTCAGGGATCCAGTTTCTCCGGCACAGGAAACCTCTCTCGATCCTGCAAGAAGCACAGGGACATCCTCATCAGCCGCAGAGTCAGCCGCCCAGATCAGCGCGATCACTTCAAACATGAGCCAGCCGCGTGCGGCGGCAACCGAGGAAGGAAACGCCATCCTTGGCTGTATAAACAGAGGCGTAGAATCAAAATCGCGCGAAGCGTTAGCGCCGCTTTGTCAAGCCTCGGTAAGGCCACCCCTGGGATTCGGCCTGCAGTTTCGGTCACCGAGTCACAAAAAAAGATGTTCAGGCTTCGGGGGGAAAAAAAATGCAAAGAAGCGCAACCAAGAGGCTTTAAGTGCCTGCAGACAACAAACATATGGAGAACGGTTGCAGGATTTGGGTTTGGCTAGTCTAGAGAAAAGGACGAGGGGGGGGACACGATAGCAGTCTTCCAGTCTCTCAGGGGCTGCCCCAAAGAAGAGGGAGTCAAGCTATTCTCCAAAGCGCCCGAAGGCAGGACAAGAAGCAACGGATGGAAACTTAAGGAGAGAAGCAACCTGGAATTAAGGAGAGACTTCCCGACAGTGAGAACAATTGACCAGTGGAACAGCTTGCCACCAGACGTTGTGGGTGCTCCAACACTCCCCCCCCCTGCCCCCTCCGGCCTCCAGCTGTGGCACCAGGATTCCCTGGCGGGAGAAGATTACAAGCCCTGGTGGCTGGCAGCCCTTCTCCTGCCCTGCGGTTTCAGCTCAGCTTCCTGTGTGTTGCCTCACAGGCAGCACACTTCCCTGAAAAGGGGGTGTGCATGTGTGTGTGTGTGTGTGTCAGGTGCTGCAACAGCCACCTCCTGGGGAGCAATCTCGCTTTGGCCTCCGGGAAGAGGTCAGCCATTAACCCTCGCGGGCAAGCTTGCAACTGGTGGAGGAATGGGGAGTGGGGGGGCAGCCTTTGCCGCCCCCCCCCCGCTCCTCACCCTGGGGACTTTGAGCTTATCTTTGGAGCCCATGGAAGAGCGGACCTGGACAAGCTGAGAAAGCTGGTTGAGCCCTCCATGTTTAGGTGGGAGAGCGCCAAGGAACGTGGAGCCGTAATCTGGAATGGAAATCTCTCTCTCTCTCTCAAAAAAGAAAAAGCTCCTCGGTCAACCGCCTCCTTATCCTCGTCGCAAGATGGCTGGACGGCGTGTCCAGCTGAAAAGAAGGTGAAATTCCCTCTCGGTGCAAGGTTTGGAGAGTTAGCTGGAGTACTTCTGGCGAAGCAAAACTTCTCCCCATTGGCGTCTACGGGATACGTTGGGCTTTTAAACCCATGACTGGCTTACCTGGGTGGCACCAGGTGAGGAAGATGCTTTTAACTGGACAGAGAGCCAAGGAGGAGCCTTGGCCAGTCCTGGAGGAGCTGGGGGCTATTCCCAATTTCGGCCAGCCGGACCCGCGTCATTTGGCTGCTTGCAGGCTCCCAAGCAAAGCCTCCCCGAGAGGGCTCCAACAAGGAGAGAGTTCAGGATGTAGCTCATCCCTCAACAACCAACCCCTTGGGATTCCCCACCCCGTCTCCTTTCCATGCATCTGGCTGCTCACACGCCTCTTTCCCACCAGATGCAGAATCCTCTTCCAGGCCGCCACCGCCACCTGCGTGTGGGGCAAAGCGGCTTTCCCCGGCCATAAGCCTCTCTTTGCTGCCACTTAATTCTCTGGGATTATTCCCCTGAGCGCCGCTGAATCCATCCAATGCGCTTAAGAGAAGCCCCGGAGAAGCCTTCGGCAGGCAAGCCTGAATGAAGCCAACTCTCCCTCCCCCACCCCACTCCTCGCCTTTCCCCCCCCTCCCCCGGTCCCAGCAAAGAAAGAGCCGGATGGAGGCATTTCCCAAGCCGCTTGGCACCTGGGCTGCCCGGAGCAGCTGCTGCCGCCTTGCCCTGGCAGCCACAGAAAGTAGGGGAGGGGGTGGCTGAGACAGCCACCGTAAGCAGGAGCTGTGGGGGGGGGGGCTTCCTCTGCAAGATGGAAGCGGAGATTTGGGAAAGAGACTCTCGTCACCGTCCTGCCTGGTTGCCCAGAGCCAGGAGCCAGAGCGGAGGCTCGCCCAATCCCAGCCTTCAGGGACACCAGCTGAAGGCTCTCCTGACACAGGGGAAGTCCGGGGAAGAGCACCTCAGAAGCCGGGATCTTGCAACCCAGACGGAGCTGCAGTGGACCCTCTGAGACCGACACACACCCCCTGGCCTTGGCCCACAGGCCTCTGCTTTCCACCCAACGGAGGCCGCCGGCAGAGGAAACCTCGCAGGCACCGTGTCATCCTGTCGAAGAAGCAACGGCGGCGGTGGCATCAGCCACGCCTGGGCCGCCCTGTTCCCTGGCACACCCTGGCAAGGCGGCCGTGCGAGACCCAGTCCGGGCAGGGCTGGTCCATTGGCGAGGGGAGCCACTCCGAGAACGCCCCAGGCGTTCTTGCCGGCAGAGCGACCTAGGCCACGTGGCGCCTGGCCCGGGGGGGGGGCTTTTCTTTGGGTTGGAGGAACCAGGACTTGAAAGCCAGGTAGAAAGAGCAGAGGAGGAAGGTAGGGGGGGGGAAGCCGCCAGCCGAAAGCCGATTTCACGGGGCGCTTTTTGGGCTGCCTTGCAGGCTGCTTTCTCTAGCTGGGGAGGGGGTTTCTGCTCTATGGCTCAGCTCAGTTTTCCTTCCTGCCCCCCCAGCCCACAAAAAAGGCCCAACAGGCTGGCCCGGATGGCCCGCGATTGTGCGTCGGGGAACCCCCCCCCCTCCTTTGCCATACGGAGGAACCTGCAACAGGTGTGGCTGGGGACTTGCCTGTCTTGTGAATGGCATTTGGCCAGGCTGGCTAATCCGTCTCGGGGCAAGCCGGCGAACGCAGAATCTTTCGGCTTCTTCCTGTTGGGGGGGGGGATCCACTGTGCCTCTTCTGTCTCTTTCTCTCCCCCCTCACCGCCCCTGCTGGCTCTCTCCCACCCAGGTTGGCACCCCTGCCCCACCCCTGCCTGCCGGCGATGGCCGCTCTCTCTGGCAGGGGCTGCAACTGGGGGCTCCAGACCCTCCTCCGCCGGGACGCTCAATTCAGTTCCCCCTCCCCCTGCCACCCCCCCCCCCCCAGGTTGGCCTGGATGAGCCAGCCAGCTTGCGGAAGACAAAAAGCTCGCGGTGCCCAAGCTCTGGCAGACTTGCCCGGCGGCGTTGCCTGGGAGCCTGGCTCCCTCTTGCATGGCACCGACTCTGGATGCCAGCCACGGGCAGCTCTGCCCCAAAGCAGCCCCCCCCAGCCCCAGGCTGGAGAGGCCGCTGGGCTGGGGAGAAGAGTGTGTTTAGGGGGGGGGTGTCCCGAGAGTAGAGCAGGGGATTCAGGGGGGATGGGGGGAATCTGACCGAGGTAGGGGGCGGGGGAGGGGGCAAAAAAGGGGGCCATCCCCGTTGCTTCGCAGTCTCCTCTCCTAGGGGCGAGGAAAGCAGCCAACGGTGGCCTTCCTCGCAAGGCCGGCGTGGGCAAAGGTGCCCTCTTGCCCAGACGATGGGCGCCCGAAGCAAAACTGGTGTCCCCCTCCCCGATCCCGGCGCCCCGCTCCTTTCCAGGGGGAAAAAAAAATAATTAATTCCATTGCGCTTGGCTGTCCTGGAGCCGGCGCTTCGCCCTCTGCCCATGCTCGAAGGCGCTCCCGTTGCCCCATCATTCGGGTCCAGCGGCGGCGGGAGAGCGCCAAATCGACGGGAAGGGCGGGCAGGGGGGGGTGTCGAAAGCGGGGGGGGTTTCCCTGCGCCTCACCTGCCTGGCCGCCTCTCCTTGCGCCCGCGCTCCGGCCCCGTCCGTCTCCCGGGCACGCTGCAGGACCCGTCGGGGCTTTTTAAGCCGGAGGGAGGCGGGGAAGGGGAGGGAGGGCAGGATCCCAGAGGATCCCCCTCCCGGAGCCCGGGGGGGTGGGGGGTGGGAAAAAAAAAGCAAGGCTGCCCTCTGCCGGCCGGTGCTCCGCCGCTGGACCCGAATGATGGGGCAACGGGAGCGCCTTCGAGCATGGGCAGAGGGCGAAGCGCCGGCTCCGGGACAGCCAAGCGCAATGGAATTAATTAATTTTTTTTTCCCCTGGAAAGGAGCGGGGCGCCGGGATCGGGGAGGGGGACACGAGTTTTGCTTCGGGCGCCCATCGTCTGGGCAAGAGGGCACCTTTGCCCACGCCGGCCTTGCGAGGAAGGCCACCGTTGGCTGCTTTGGTCGCCCCTAGGAGAGGAGACTGCGAAGCCACGGGGATGGTCCTCTTTTTTGCCCCCCTCCCCGCCCCCTACCTCGGTCAGATTTCCCCCACCCCCCCTGAATCCCCTGCTCTGCTCTCGGGACACCCCCCCTCCTAAACACACTCTTCTCCCCAGCCGAGTGGCCTCTCCAGCCTGGGGCTGGGGGGGGGGGGGCTGCTTTGGGGCAGAGCTGCCCGTGGCTGGCATCCAGAGTCGGTGCGCGCCCCCTCCGACGGAATCGACCCCAGCCTTCCCGGTGAGAATCCGCTTCGCTTTGCCGTCCGGGAAGAACGTTCTGCCTCTCCAGGATTAACACGTGGAGCTCCTTTACCAAAGGCGGGTGTGTGTTTGTTTTGTGTGTGTGTGTGTGTCCCTTCTTCCCCCCCCCCATTGATTAGGAGTGTGAGATGGTCTCACGAGGTCGAGTTAAGGTGCTTCCAAGTAAAAGGCATCACGCAGGAATGCAATCGTTCAAAGCTTTATTTAAGGATAAAGTCAATAGAAAGAGTTCCCTGGCATGGAGGCCTCCATGCCTGGGTTGAGCTCATGGATAAGCAAACAAGCAAAAGAAAGAAAAAAGAAAAGAGAGAGAGAGCAGCCCCTGAGCAGAGGTTTTTATGGGGGGTCCCCTTCCTTACCATAAAACTCTCTCGCCAATGGGGGCTGCAGGGGCCGGGGACCCCTGACCCACCAGTGGGAGCAAAGAAGCCTCTTGGCTCCCATCTGGTGACCTTTTTTGGGGAACTGCCATGGCTGGCACAAAACATCTAACAAGGAGGGCAAGGCTTGGACGTGTCCCTCCCACCGGTGGCTGCTTCCCTGGCCGGGGATCCTTTCCCGCACCCTGAAAAATCCAGCAGGGGGAAGAATCGGTCCTCCCTCCCCCCCCCCCCACCCCGTCCTCGACCGCCTTGGATGCCGAGCACGGCCGGGAAGTAACGGGGCGGCCCGTTCGCAGAAGTTGCCGTTTTGCAGCGCTGCGCTCTTTGGCCAGCAGAGGGCGGCCTTGGCCAAGAAACGGGCCGGCCTGCGGAGGGGCGGGGCTTTCCTGCGCTCTCCAGCCGCGGGGCGGGGCTGCGGAGGTTGCGCTTCGCCTGCCCGTCGGACAGTGGGGTGTGTGTGTGTGTGGGGGGACAGATGGCGAGGGAGGCGCTAATCCGGGGTGGGTGGGTGGGTGGGTGGGGTGTTCAAAACGTGGCCTTCGGATGACTTGTGGACTTCAACTCCCAGGATTCCAATGCCAGCATGCCTGGCTGAGGAATTCTGGGAGTTGAAGTCCACAAGTCTCATCCAAGGGCCAAGTTTGAATTTGAAGACACACACACACACACACACACACACACACACACACACACACACACACACACACACACACAAACACACACACACACACCCTTGGCCTGGACTTTGGGCTATCCCCAAGAGGGGAAGCGCGGCAGCAAGTGCCAGCTTGGCTTGTCTGCTTCTGCCCGTGGGAGCCCTTCCCAGGACCGCGGAGCGTCTGCGGAAAGAGTTGGGAAGGTGCCAGGCATTGCCGTGGCCGTGGCCGCAGGGCACAGTCTCCTAACCCGCCGCCCACACAGCTGGCGGACGGTGACCCTGGAGGCAAAACCGGGCTCCGGGCATGCGCAGGGTCCCCCCCCCCCGCTACCCCCAGCACTGCAAGCAAAAAGGCCAGAAGTTGCCAATCCGGAAAGGAGAAAATGCCAGCCTGCGGCTGCAACAGCTGTAAAAACAAGAGCGAGCTAAACATTAGCCCGGTGAGAAAACAACAGCTGTGGCCTTTCGACACACATACGCACGCACACAGAACGAGCCAGAGAAGTGCTCCCTCCGCAGCGCAATTCCTGGGACAGATTGGAGGTGGGGATCCTGAGGGTCCGCGTTGCTTCCCACCCCACCCCACCCCAGGGGACGGTGGCAGCATCCAGGCAAGCGGAAGGAAAAACGTTTTCCTGTCTGCCAGGCGTGGAGAAAGATCACGGAGGGCTTTGGAGAACTGCGAGGTTGTCTGAATGGACCCGCATAAGGTTTTTGGTTTGAAGCTTCCGGCAGATTCCTCTTTGCTGGCTCCCCACCCACCCACCCACCCCCGGGAGAGCCAGGCTCCCGGTCTTACCCTTTGCAGCCCTGCCACCCACCTCACCAGCTTCCCTTCTCTGGGGTTTGAACATCTGGGTCCTGAAATAGGGGCAGACGTGGGGGAAAAAAGGGGACACGTGGGCTGCCTCTGGATCTGAACTCAGCCATGCCAGTGCCCAGAAAGGCAGCCACACCGGGTTGTGTGTGTGTGTGTGTGTGTGTGAGGGGCTGTTGTTCTGGAGGGTCCAGATGCTCTGCTGGCATTTGGGAACCAGACGGCGTCTCCCATCATCCTTTTCATGTCCAACAATTTTTTTATTTTTTTATTTTAATTCCATTTATATCCCGCCCTTCTCCGAAGACTCAGGGCGGCTTACAAGCTTAGCAGTAGCCTTCATTCTATGTATATGCCTGCTTATTAGGGCTTTCACACACACACACCCAAGCGGCATTATTACAAAGTCAGCTTAATTGCCCCCAACAATCTGGGTCCTCATTTGACCTACCTCGGAAGGATGCCTTCTTAGCAGCCCAATTTGACCCCCCAGCAGGTTACTGACTGCTCGGAAAAGACCCCCAAATGATATTTTTTTCCCCAGCAAGAGAAAGAGGCTTGGGCTGGGTGGGTAGCAGTTTAGCTGCATGCAAGGGGGCAGGAGGATCCCCTTGCCAGGCTGCCAAGGGTCTGTTCCCAGACGATACCCCCCTCCCGCCCCACAAGAAGGGCAGGGGGGTGATGGTGCAAGCTCCTTCCCCAAGATTGATACATAAATATAATAAATCAATCAAATCAATAGGTCAGGGCTTGCCAGTTTCCCACCTCCAGAGCGGGGGGGGGGGGGTCACAGGATGGGAGGCGGCCTTGCAGAACTTCCTTCCAGGAGGGTAACAATGCCAAACTCTTTCAGGAAAAGGGAAGGAAATTTCAGAAGAGGCCTGAGGGCAGAGCCGCTCAGTCTGGGGAAAAAAACAGGAGATGGCTCGGGCGGATTTCTGGCCGGCTTTTGTGGCAAGCTGGCCTGCTGCTTTATCGGAGGAGGGGGGGACCCAGTTAGCTCAGGAGCTGCTGGAGGGGGGTGGGGGGGAGGAGGCACCCATGGAGCCGCCCCCCCAGCTAGGCCCAGCCTCTCTGTCCTGCAGGGCTGGAGAGATTTGGTGAGATTTGGTGGATCCAACCTGTCGCTAAACCATCTGTGCATCGAGGGCAGTTGCCACTGGAATCCCTTTTTTTCATTTAGCGACCAAATGCAACTTAGGGTAGTTTTCCACATTTATGACCAGTGCAGCATCCCCGGAGGGGATCAAAACTCCCAAGGCTTGGCCACTGGTTCATATTTACCATGGAGACAGTATCCTGGGATTACCGCCCACCCCCACTTTACTGCTTCCTGAGAAGCCCGACTCAACAATAGTAAAGTGAGGCCAAAGTCACCCAACATCTCGTTTAGCAACATAAACGCTGTGCTGGCAGGTGGTCATAAATCAAGGACTTCCTGTAGCGTAACTTATGGAAGCTGGGCACTTGCGGCTCACCCTTTTCGATTAACGTAAGGTCACAAAACAGGATTGAAAAAATAAAGAGAGCATCTCCGTTTTAATGAATGGGATAGAGCCGCGTGTTACAGCCACAATTTGGTATGCGCGCACACACGGATACCCAGGGTTGCCGTGTCCGGACAAATCCGGACGGCGAGCTCCCGCCATCCTCTCCCCCACGAGCGGCTGGAGCGGCGCCGGCGAACGGGTGGCCTAGCCGGGAGGACTTCCGAAGCTCAGGGGTGTCCAGGCCGCGAGCCCCGCGCCCCTCCCTCCCCGCGGCCAGGTGAGTGGGCGTGGCCACTTCAAGCGCACCTGGGCAGGAGGAATCGCAGTAATCACAGTAACTCCTCCTCCCCCCCCCCGCCAGCGGAGTCCCGCCCCTCCGCCGCGGATTGGCCGGAGCAAAGCAGGTGTGCCCGCTTGACCGGCTGCGATTGGTCGGCGCCCTAGTCTGGTCGCTCGGTCGGCGGCGTCCTGGCGAGGAGCTCGGGAAAAGCCGCCCCGCAGGCTGACCCGGGGCGGCGAGGCGGACGCGGAGGCCTTCTGCGGCGGCCATGGTGAGCTGGGGAAAGGGAAGGGCAGGGCGAGGTCGGGGCCTGATGCTCGGGACCCTTTCCGTTCCCCCGGGGCGGCTCTCCCGCCCTAGTTGCCCTCCCGGCCTCTCCACGCGGCTAGTCCTCAAGGAGGCCAGTCCGTCTGCTGCGCTCCATCCGGGGAGTCTCAGCCGCGGAGCAGGACCCCTAACCCGGGGCTCTCCCCCTCCTTCCTCCTCCTCGGTCCCAGACGCTCCTTGGCCCAACATGGGGCTTCCTCCCGAGGGAGCGCCAGCGGCCAGGGCGGAGCCGCACATGCCCGGCGTCCCTCCGGCCAGCGGACTCTCGGGCCTAAGGCGCTGGCCGAGCGCGACGGCCTCGCGATCTCCTCTCTCTTTCTCCCTCAGCGCGGATGGGCCGAGGCGGCTTCCCGCGCCCGAGCCGGCGCGCGTCTAAGTCTGCCAGGGGCCGCGCTCGCCGCTCGCTTCGGGCCCGCCGCCTCCCCTCGGGGGGATCGTGACGGAGCCGCCCCCCGCCCAGCGAGGCTTGGCCGGGCTCCTCCTCCTCCTCCTCCTGGGCGAAGCTGGCTTTCTGGCACAAGGGCGATCCGCCGGCACGAAGCCGGCCGACGTCTCGCGGCGGGTTGCCGGTGCCTCTGACGACGCGCGGCTCCGGGTCCCGAGCAAGGCGGGAGAGCTCCTCGGAAGCGCCGCTTCTTCTTCTTCTCTTCGCGCGGAGAGTCCCGCGCCAGGGCTGCTTCCTCTCTCGGCTCTTCAACTTCAGCTCTGGCCGGGCTCCCTCAGCCGTCCCCCTTTTTATAGGCAGGTTTTCCCCCCAAAAAACCCCCCGCTGGACCCTGATTGGAGGCCCCGCCGGGCCCCCTCATTGGCCCTTCCTCGGCCGCCCGGCGGCCAATGGCCGGGGCGTAGTTGGGGCGAAAGGGAAGAGGGTCCCCGCCGATGTCTCCCTCCGTCCCGTTCTGCTTCCAGGCCTGCCTGAGGCTGCGGGGGGGGGGGCGGCGAGGGGAAGCCCCTGCCCCCCCCCCCAGGCTGACTTTGTGGGTGCAGAGAGGGGGGGCAGGCAGAGGACAGAGTTTGAGGGGGGCTCTCCAGACCTTAGGGACGCGGTGTGGCTCATTGGGTTAGGACGCTGAGCTTGTCGAGCGGAAGGTCAGCAGTTTGGCGGGTCGAATCCCGAGTGCTGCGTAGCAGAGCGAGCGCCCGTTACGCGTCCCAGCTTCTGCCAACCTAGCAGTTCGAAAGCACGTAAAAAGGCAAGTAGAAAAACAGGGACCGCTCCGGTGGGAAGGTAACAGCGTTCCGTGCGCCTTTGGCGTCTAGTCATGCCGGCCACATGACCACGGAGACGTCCTCGGACAAGCGCTGGCTCTTCGGCTTTGAAACGGAGATGAGCACCGGCCCCTAGAGTCGGAAACGACTCGCACGCGTGTGCGGGGGAACCTTTACCTTTACCTCCAGACCTGCCTTTTCTCTCCCCCCACCCCCAACCTCCAAGGCCTTGCCAGGGCTCACCCTCCAGCCAGGCTGCTTTGGCTTGGCTCAGAGGCCCGGGAACGAGAGCCGCCGTCCTGGGGGCGCCTGGCCTGAGAAAAGGGGAGAGCGGAGACCACCCTTCCTCGTTGGAAACCCCCACCCCAGCCCTCTTCTCCGAGAGAGGCAGGCCGCCTCTGCGACCTTTGCCCCCTCCCTGCCCCCTCCAGAGGGGAGAGGGTCTCTCCGTCCCAGCCTGGCCTTCCTTCCTCCTCGGGCGTGCGGGGGAGGGGGGGGTGCCCTTTGGATGAGCGATGTGGAAAAAGCTGGAAAGTTCTCCTCTGGGCTGCTGACGCACAAGCCGGGCTTGACGTCTCCTCTCCTCCCCTGGTGTCGGGAAAGGTTGGGGGTGGGATGGGGGGGGGAACCGGGAAGAGAGTAAACAGCCGCCGGCCAGCAGCTGCTTCCCAGTCTCCGCTAGGAGGAGGAGAAAGGAGGGAGGCCCAGGCTGGGACGGTCAGAACTTAAGCTCTGGAGAACTGGCCCAGTCGCCTAGTGGGCAGAGCGACTTAGAGAGAGAGAGAGAGAGAGGTGGGTAAAGTGCTTTTGTGCCTCCCTTTTTGGGCCTTGAGGAACCGCGCCGGATCTGGCCCTTTTTTCCCCCCGGCCAGGAAGAGCTCTTGGTGATTTAGGACTCTCTGTTCATCACACACCGCCCGCCTTCTCCCACCGCGGCCTGCCTGCCTGCCCGCAGTTCTACGGCTTCTGCCTGGATCTCCTCCTCCCCCTTGGCTTCAGGGCTTGTGTGGGGGGCACAACCGGCCCTTTTTTCAACCCCACGGCTGGCTGCCGGCCACTACATTGCTCAGGCCAAGGGAAGGGGGGGCGTCCTGCTAGGTGCTGGAGGGGGGGGCAGTGGCTCCTGCTGCTTTTGCTGGCTCTGCCGGGTTGCCAAGACCCCGTTTCCTCTTGTGTGGGGGGGGGGAGGGAAGAGAGAGGTGCTCCCCCTCCCTCCCTCAACACCGGGAAGGGGTGCCCTGCCGTTCTCTTCCAGGCCCGGCGAGAAAGTTAAACAGGAAGTGATTCAGGAGCAGAAATGCCCAACTTCCTCCTGGCGGTGAACTCCGAGTCCGGCACTCCTCCTTTCAGGTTGCCAAAGCGGGGGTGGGGTGGGGGGGTTCCGACCCATCCTTCCTGTTCATGTGGAGAGAGATAGCAAAAGCCCTTTGACCAGGAGCCTTGCAAGCTGCGCCTATTTTCCCCCCGGAAGAAGGCCTAGGGGGAGCCAGGTTTTAGGGGAGGGGGCTTTGGTCAGGTAGGAAATTTTAATTTAATTTAATTTAATAATATTTCTATACCGCCCTTCTCCCGAAGGACTCAGGGCGGTGAAAGAAGGGTGAAGGGGAAGAGAGGTGAGACTGGGGGGGGGGGCTTCCCTGGGAATCTCCCTATTGGCGTGGAATCTTGCAAGGGATGGCATCTCCTGCGGGCCGGGAAGATGGCTGAAAATATGGGGTCTGGATGGTGCTGGGGGTGGGGTGGCGGGTAGAAAGGGAAAGGGTGGGCATTGGCAGGCCATGCTGGAGGAATGGGAAAAATCAGGTGGATGGGGCTCCTGGTCAGCGGAGTCCGAACCCTTGGCTTGGCTTTTAAGGCTCCCCAAGAATGGAATCTTCCCCCCCCACACACACACACACACATACCCCAGTCCCAAGCTTGGCACAGAAGCCCCCCTGTCGTTTAAACGCTTTCTCCTGGCTGAATGAGGTCGGGCTGAGTGTTTTTTACAAGCGTAAAACCGGGTTTTATCCCAGGGCAGCAGGGTTACCATGTCAAAATGCAGGTGGAAGGGCGGAGGGGTGTGTGTGGGAGAAACACCCCTGGCCAGTTGTGTGCCAAAGAAAGGCTTTGGAGATGAGTCGAGTTCGGATTGGGCAAGTCTGTTGCCAGCGTTGGGTGTTTGCCTGGCTTCTGAACTGGGCTGCGAACAGTTGGAAAGCGTTGCGTTAACTCGCAGGGCTGCGATTTCGGTGCCCCGCCTGGGCACGGAGAGCAATTTGTCTCGTTTCCTATACATTTAATTTAATTTAATTTAATAATATTTCTATACCGCCCTTCTCCCTGAGGACTCAGGGCGGTTCACAGGGCAAAAGTGAAATGCAAAATGCAAACATTAAAAAGAGATTAAACGATTGCCCAAGTTAAAACAATTGATATACAATTATAAAACCCCGAAGATAAAATTAAGAATACAAAAAATAAAAAAAAACCCCACCAATCCCCATCAGGCTAGGCCGGCTTGTACAAACAAAAACGTCTTGAGATCGCGACGAAAGACGGAAGGGACACCGAGGCTGCTTCTGCTAATGGGCTGATTCCGTAGGCTCCTGACCCCCACATTCCTTTGCTCCTGGCCTGGGGTCAGAATCTGCCCTCCCCCTCGGTTCAGAGGCTGGAGAGGGGGTGGCGGTGGCTGTCTTTAATTTGGAAGGAGCAGCGTAGCCATTTGTCTGGAGGGGGGGGCAGGGAGACGGTGGTGGGAAAGACTGGCCCAGATAGATATTCAGCTGGTCTTGAGTGGGTTTTGTTGCCCCCCCCCAGACTCCCCAGACGATGCTGAGAAGCAGGCGACAATTTTGCCTTCTCCTCCCTTGCTGTTGGTGACCCGAAGGCCTTGTTTGCTCCTCCGGCCGGGCCTTCGTGTGTGTGGGACGGTCCTTCAGCTCCGCTGGGCTGGCCTGTGACTTGCTCTCCCTTTCATAGGCTCTCCCCGGTCTGTCGGACGGGGAGGGGGGTGCGGGGGGGGTGTTACATAAATTCCAGCACGTGCGCCTTGGTCTTCAGCCGAAGAAGAGAAGACTTTGGAGGGGTGGGGTGGGGTGAAACATCACAGCTTCGGCAGCCGTGGCGGTGAGCTTCTCTCCTGGGGCGGGATGCAGTAAATTCTGGGTCTCCAGAAAGGGGTCAACCTTAGGAAAGGAGGGTAGGGGTGGGTGGGGGTAGGTGGCACGGATTTTTCCCAGGCTGCTCGTTTGGACTCGATTCCAGGAGGATTTATTTGCGTATCTGTGGACATGTGTGTGTGTGTGTGGTACAAAGGGTTGGGGTCTTCTGCTTGAGCAGGGGGTTGGACTAGATGACCCACAAGGTCTCCTTCCCAGCCTGTTACCCTGTATTCTCTCTCTCTCTCTCTCTCTCTCTCTGTGTGTGTGTGATGGGAAGGCCAGCTGCTCCGTGGGGAGGCGGGGGGGGGGCTTCCTTGAGGCTGCTTGGACTGTGTTGTAAGGTGCACCAGCTGCGCTTCTGGCTTGGACAGCATTCCTGGCTTGTTTACCCTGTAAGAGGAGACGCTGGCCTCTGATGGGGGCAACCGGCATCGGGTTTGTGGCTGCCCGAATAAGGTTAGGGGGCAAAGAAGCATCTCCTCCTCCTCCTCCTCTTCCTCCTCCTCTTCCTCCTCCTCTTCCTCCTCCTCCTCCTCCTCCTCCTCCTCCTCCCGCACGAAGCACCATCCTGCTTGCAAGTGAAGGGAGCGTGGCTTGGCCTGGCCATCCATCGCTGCGGCCAGCTTTGGAAGCCTTGGGCCAGGGATGCAGCCAAGGCTTCTCCGACACCCCCTTACAAGCCCCCCCCTTTGCTCGGCTTCCCTTCTCTGCAACGGGGCGGGTTGGACAAGAGCAGCGACCTCTCCTTCCGCCTTCATTCTGTCAGGCCGAATTTGCCGGCTGGCTGACCCAGCTTAGTTTTCTCCGGCAGCTGAGCAGGTAGGGGGGCGGGAATTGGGGTGGGTGGGTGGGTGGGTGGGAGAGCAGGGCCGGCCTTTGCCTGGAAGAAGAGCTGGGACGCGCTGGAGGCAGCCAGTCCGGCCGGAAGTGGCGAGGCAGGAATCGGGAAGGCCTCTCGGTAAACAAGCTTTGCGAGCTCTTCCTGGGAAGAGCCGGCAAAGCGGTGGGGGGGGCTGTTTTTGGCATCCCGGCAGAGCTAAGCTGGACCCCCGCTGCTGGCGGGAAGCTCCCGGGGTGAGGCGGGAGGAGGAGACGCTGCTTCCCAGCCGCTGGGGGGGGGGCTGAGGAGAGACCCCGGAGGGCTTGCAGCCAGTTTTAACGCTGCTCCTGGGAAGGAAGTTTCAGAACTCCAGCCGGGAGAGGATTCCAGGATTGCTCAACCTGGTTTATGCGTGGCCCTGAGCTGGCTGGGACTTAGTTAGTCAGCACGTCACCCATCTTCTTCTGGCTTCGGGGAAACGGGCCTGGTATGGATCCTTCCAGCTCCCTACGAAATGGGTCAATAGCCTCTCTGGGGTAGCAGAGAGGTACACTGCCCCTGAGCAAGGAGGCTCTGCTCTTTTCAGTCCTGCTTCGGAAACCCACCGGGGCTTCTAGAAGGCTACCGATGTTGCCAGCCGTCTTGCGTGGGGGGGGGGAGCACCCTCAGAACGTGTGTCTGGGGTTAGGGTCCAGGCTGGCGCTTGGGACCGGGCTGAGGGTCCAAGGGGGGGGAAGCGCGTGGGGAGGGGGCGATGCCTCCCCAGCTCCGGCCTCGGAGACTTGCATCAAACAAGCCGCTGAAACAGGAAACCGAGTCGGACAGATAAGCCTGCCAGATGCTGTGCCAGGAGCCGGCAGGCTGGGGGAACAGAGGGGGGGGGCTTGGACCCCCAGGGAAAAGGGGTGGTTGGATCCCTTCAGGCAAATTCTAACTGGAGCTTGTGGGTGGGGGGGGCTGGAAAAGTGGGGGTGGAGCAGTGCTGGTTCAAGGCTGGGCATCCCTGGAGGGTTGGGGGTGGCAGATTCTCCTCTGGTTCTGCTGAAGCCTTGGGCAGCCACGTGCCCGTCGGGTTGGCGCCGCCGAGACAACGGGCATCTCCTGTGTGTGTGGGGAGGGAGGCGGGGAAGGAGGGCAGGCGGGGAGGGGCAGGAGTTGTGGGGCTGGCTTTCCAGGAAACAGCCTCAATCCACAAGGAATGCGGCTTCACAAACCCCGGGCATCCGCCTGGCTGGCCAGCCTTCCTGTTTTGGGGCTATCTTGCAAGGGGTGTGTGTGTGCCTTTCCGTCATCCCTCTCCAGCCAGAGGGGGAGGGAGGTCTGGGCTGTGGGGAGGGGGGGCAAGGAGCGTGGGAGCGTGAGGCGTACTGGGACACACCTGTATGGGAGGGCGGTCTGAGTCAACCCCTCCGGGGAGACAGTGTGTGGGGCCAGGTGGGCCGCCGTGGGGCCACAGACACGCTGAGAGCCCCTCTCTGCTTTTTCAGATGTCCACGTACAAGCGGGCCACTCTGGACGAAGAGGAGCTGGTGGACTCCTTGGAGGGAGAGATCTACCCCAACGGGGTCCAGGTGAGAAGAGGCAGTGTAGGAGGGAGGGGGCCGCCCCCCCTCCCACACTTCCGGCGGACTCAAAGGCCCTTGAAATCCCCCAGCCCTGTCCAGTCCACATTGTGCTTTAGATTGTAAGCCGCCCTGAGTCTTCTGAGAAGGGCGGGATATAAATGGGATTAAAAAAAATTATATCACATTCATAAATGTATGTTTAAAACATTATTCCCCCCCCCCTGGATTCTGCCATCTCCCGAGGAAGGAGGAGCGGATGTGGATTCAGCCTGCCTTAGGTTATTTCAAAGACCAAGGGAAACCTTTTGAACTGGGGGGAACAAAAGGGGGGGGGGTTAGAGAAGGAGGCATCTGGCCTGTGTCTCCATTTGAATCTGTAGAGGAAGAAGGCCATAACTGTAAAGATCCGAAGTTCCCTTTTTCCCACAAAAGGGATGACACGAAGTAAAAATGATGGGGGGGCTGACCAAATGGGGTTGAGGGAAGGCGGGCTTGAACCGGGAACTCTTTATAAAGTTTCGATCCGTAAAACAATACCAGGTCCTGTCTTGTATTTCCACAACCAAACATGTCCTAGTAAAAATTCCCTTTGGACTAGAACTGACTCCCAAGAGTGTTTGTTTTCCTAAGACGTGGATTGGGGTGGGTCCTAAGCTTGTAAGCCGCCCTGAGTCTTCGGAGAAGGGCGGGATATAAATGGGATTAAAATTTTAAAAAATAAAATAAAAAAAGTTGCCCTCTTCTCTCTCTCAGTCGATTCGAACGGCCGTCCACTTTGTGCCTTCAGAGGCTCCGGCCAGCTTAGAAGGTGGAAAACTCTGCAGCCAGAGCCAAGAAATCTGCAGCCGGGGTGGGGGTGGGGGGGTCCAGCCTCGGCCATCACCCCCCCCCTGCACCCTGCTAAAGCCGGGCCATCCCTCTTCCCACCCCAGGGCTCGAGGATCTTCGCATGGGTGGCTTTCCTTGGCAGTCTCTGCTTTGGGCTGCTGTGCCCCCAGCCCCACCCCCACCCCTTCCCCATAGCAGTTCTGGGCCCGTTTGCCCTCTTTCCCCGGAAAGGACGGAAGCATCCCCTGGCGCACACAACTGGGGGTGCCTCGCCGTCCTTCGGTCCCTTTTGAGGCCTGGGCAAGGAGACCGGCAGGGCTGCCCACGTCTCCAGGCCCCGTGGCAGAGGAGGCTGGCTGCTGCTGCTTCTCTGCCGCGGAGGGCCTGACTCTTTCCTTCTCTTGCCAGGTGAACTTCCGCGGGTCAGGAGCCAGAAAGGGCTGCTGGGCGCAGCGGACCGAGCCGGAGAAACGCCTGCTCCTCCTGGCGCTCGTCCTCTTCTTCGGTCTCTCGGCCTGCCTGTCCGTCCTACTCTTCCAGTACCAGACCCGTGAGTTTGCCGGCCGTCCCCCTGGCCCTGCCTCCTTTCCGGTGGGTCTGCCCCGGCCCCCTCCCCGAGGTTGACGGCGGCCTCCTCTTCCTCTCTCCCCCCCCCCAGAGGCTTGCCTGAGCCAGGCCTGCATCTCGGTGAGCAGCTCCATCCTCAGCTCCTTGGACCAAGCGGTGGATCCCTGCGAGGACTTCTTCAGCTATGCTTGCGGCGGCTGGATCAAGAGTAACCCCATCCCGGACGGCCACTCCCGCTGGGGGACCTTCAACAAGCTTTGGGAGCACAACCAGGCAGCCCTGAAGAGTCTCCTGGGTGGGTTTGGGGAGGGGGGGGCACGCAGCTGGCAAAGGGACCGGGGTGGTGGTGGTGGATCCTGCTCTGCCTTACCTTGCTCTCTGGGGACTGAAGGAGGGGAGCCCCCCCAGTCTTGGGCTGAAAAAGCGAGGAGCAAGGGTGCGCTACATCACTCCTCCTTGGAGGCTGGGAGGAGGGGGTCTTTCTCCCTGGTTGGGGGGTGGTGGTCCTTGCAGAGCCCAAGCTTTGCAGCGCTGCGTTTTTAGAGAAGGACGGAGACCCCAGTTTCTCTCTCTGCATTTCCTCCTTTTCCTGCAGCTTTCCGCTCCCCAGCGGCCCCCTCCCACTTCCATTTTTTTCCGTGACCGGGCCTCTTGCGATTTCCCAGGAAGGAAGGTCCTTCCCGGCCCCCTCCCCAAAGATGCATCCATGTGCAGAGAGGGGAGGAATTGACCCGATTAAATGATTAAATATTCCTCTCTTGGCAGGGAAGAGGGCCGCTGTCTGGAGGTGGGGAGGGGGAGATTGCCATAGCTACAGACCCTAACCAACCTTTTACCGCTTCCGAAGAGCTTTCCTTTTCCCCAGCTGACCCCCCCCCGGGGAAGCGCCTGGCCCTGCCCTCCAGCAGAACAAAAGCAAAGCTTGCAGAGCCATTTTTTTTGGGGGGGGGGGTGTTTGTCTCTTCTGCGCCCCATAGGAGGGGACGAGACGCCCCCCTCGAGGGAGGCTTCCCCAAGAAGGAGCGGGCGCCTTCTCCCCAGCTGAGCCCCGAACAGATCCCAGATCTTGGCGCGTAGAGCGAGGGGCGGAGGGGGGAGGGGTCCGGGAGGAACGCCGTGGCTCCCTTTGGATCCAGTGTGGGGGAGGGCCGTGGGGTGCCGGAGGCTGGAAAGGGGTCAACCGGTGGCGTCCTCCCCTCTGCAGAAAACACCACGGCCCCCTCGTCGCTGAGCGAGGCCGAACGCAAAGTGCAGCGCTACTACCAGGCCTGCATGAACGAGAGCCGGATAGAGGAGCTGCGGGCCAAGCCGCTGGTGGATCAGGTCCAAAAGGTAACCAGAAGCCTTCAGCTCTCTCTGTCCCCTTCCCCTCCCCTCCCCATGCGCTCTCTGGGGCCAACCCCCCCCCCGGTGGGAGTTCACTCAGCACCTGGATGCCATCTGCAGTTCCCAGCTGGGGCTGGCTAGCCCGGTTCAGAGTGATGGGAAGTGTGGTCAAAAGCCAGTGCCGAGCAAAATAATAATAATAATAATAATTTTGCAATTGACGCTCTTAAGCTTTTCAGTTGGGGTGACGAGAAAGCCATTCTGGGGGGGGGGCTTTGGGCTTCTTCGGCTCTCCTGCTCTCTTGACCCATAGGGGGGGTCTTTCTCTCTCTCTCTCCCTCCCTCCCTCCCTCCCTCCCCCCAGCTTGGAGGCTGGAACATGAGCGCCCCCTCGGGAGAGTACAGTTTCAACCAGACGCTGCTGGCTCTGGTAGCCCACTACCATCTGACCCCTTTCTTCTCCATCTCCGTGAGCGTCGACTCGAAGAATTCCAGCAGCAACATCATCCAGGTAGGGGACCCTCCCCGGAATCGCCCTGCCCGTCCGCTCTGCTTTGCTCCGCAGCCCGGGCTGGTCACCCCCCTCTCTCGACGTTGCTGCTTCTTCTTCTCTTCCAGATCGACCAGTCGGGGCTGGGGCTGCCATCCAGGAATTACTACCTCAACAAAACCCAGAACGAGAAAGTGAGTCATGGTCCTCCTCCTGAGTCGGGCACGGCCTCCCTCTTTCCAGACCGTGCGGGTGGCACGGCCTTGTTTTGCGCCCAAGACGTGGTGTCACGGCTGGCCTGCCCGGTCGCAGGGTCTTCCCAAGTTGAGCCAAGGCCACGTTTTTTTTTCCTGCTCCGGCAGGTGCTGGCGGCGTACCTGAATTTCATGGTCCAGCTTGGCATGCTGGTCAGCGGGGAGGAGGAAGAGGCCGCTGTCCAACCGCAGATGCAGGAAATTCTGGACTTTGAGACCGCCTTGGCCAACATCACCACCCCCCAGGAGAAGCTTCGGGACGAAGAAGTGATCTACCACAAGATGCCCGCTGGGGACCTCAAGGTGAGGCGGGGTGGGGGTGGGGTGGGGTCTCTGCCATCAGCTCGGCATCTGATTGGCCCCCCCCTGGAAAGGCACGGCGGGTGGTGGGGGACATCCCAGCATCGTTCCCTTGGGTGGCAAAAGGCGCCAATCAGCCCTTCTTCCGACGAGGACGCTGGTGGCTTCCGGATACGTTTCTTCCCGTCCGAGGCTCAGAAAGAAATGGAAGCCAAAGCCGGAGCCCAACTCTCCTTTTGGGGACCCGGTCGGAGCAGGCCCGGTTCTTGGGCAGCTGCTTGTTCCTGTGGGGTGACTGGGTGGCAGGCAGGCAAGCGGCCACGTCACCCTTGAGGAGGTCTAAGCCTCCGCTCCTCTTTTCTGCTCCGGGAAGGACCTGGCTCCAGCCTTCGACTGGATGCCTTTGCTCAAGGAGGTCTTCGACCCGGTGGAGATCAACGAATCGGAGCCAGTGGTGGTCTACGCCAGGGAGTATCTCCAACGCGTCTCTCTGCTCATCCTGAACACGGACAAGAGGTGAGGGACGGGCAGAAACTTTGGGGCAGGGGGCATTGAAGTGGAGGAGCACGGGCGATCCTGGCCAGGGCAGAGGAAAGTCTTGGCGTTCCCCTCCCCACTTTCCCAGCTTTACTCAGCCCTCCCTCCCCCTCTTCTCTCTCTCTCTCCTGCACCAGGGTGTTGCGCAACTACATGATTTGGCACCTGGTGAGGAAAGGAGCGAGTTTCCTGGACCAGCGGTTCCAAGACGCGGAGGAGAAGTTCTTGGAAGTCATGTACGGATCGAAGAAGGTGGGTGCCGGGCGGTTCCCGGGCTCAGCTGCAGAAATGGACGCAGTGGGGGGTGGGTGGGGGTGGCCATGCGGTGGCAGGGAGTCTCGTTGCCTCCCCGGAGGGAAAAGAGCCGCACTCCTTCTGCTTTTGGGGATTGGCTGCCCTGGAGCGCCCCCTGCTGCCCGCCGCCAGCCCTGCAGCGCCACGCCCACCTGGCTCTCAGCCTGGCATCCTTTGGGCACCAGCTGGCCACCTTCCTCCTCCTCCTCCTCCTCGGTCTGAACCCAAAGGAGCACCTCCGACCGAGGGGAGGACTTGGCACTTGGCCATCTCAAGAGGGCAAAGCTGGGTGCAAGTGACCGCCTTCCCCCCGCAGACCTGCGTGCCCCGTTGGAAGTACTGCATCAGCGACACGGACATCAGCCTGGGTTTCATCTTGGGCGCCATGTTTGTGAAGGCCACCTTTGCCGAAGACAGCCGGGCGGTGGTAAGCCTCTCTTCCCCCCACCCCACCCCGGCACGACTGGAACCGTGGGGGCTGCCCCTCTTTTGCAGGCATTTTAGAAGGAGGGCGGGGGGGGGGCTCCGGGTTCCCAGAGTCCCACTCAGCGTCGCTGGCTTCCTCTGGAGCAGGTCGGGGTTCCCCATGCAGGAGGAAGGAGGAGAACCCTCCTTCCTAGAACAGCCGTGCTCCTCCTCCTCCTCCTCCTCCCCCCCTTCCTCCGGCTTCAGAAATGTAGTTTTGGGGGACCCCCTTCTCCCTTCTGCCCTGGAGCACCCCACGCTGCCAGAGAAGGACTGGCTAGCCTCACGCACACACAACCCCCCCACACCCCGCAGGCTGAGGAGATGATCCTGGAGATTAAAAGGGCGCTGGAGGAGAGCCTGGCCAGCCTCGTGTGGATGGACGAGGAGACCAAGCGGTCAGCCAGAGAGAAGGCCGACGCCATCTATGACATGATTGGCTACCCAAATTTCATCCTGGACCCCAAAGAGCTGGACAAAGTCTTCCACGAGGTGAGTCACGCCTGCTGTGTGGTGTGGGTGTGGGTGTGGGTGTGTTTGAGAGAGGCGGGAAGCGGGCGGGTACAGGGTGCGTGAAGCCCTCCTGGGTGGGCTTTTGCATCTGATGAGGCTTCCCTCTTGGCAGTACGACCCAGTGCCAGACCTGTACTACGAGAACGTTATGCAGTTCTCCAACTTCTCCGCCCGGGTGGCCGCTGACCAGCTTCGCAAGCCTCCGAACCGCGACCAGTGAGTAGGAATCGGCCGAGAACCGTCCTCTTGGGCCAGATCCAGGAAGGAGGGGGGGGGTTAGGAGCGGGGTTGGAGGAGAGAGCTGAGCCGGGCATCTTGGACCTTGGTCCTGACCGCGGCTTCTCTTGGTTTGGCCTCTTTCCCCAGGTGGAGCATGACCCCGCCGACTGTGAACGCTTATTATTCTCCCACCAAAAACGAGGTCATCTTCCCGGCTGGAATTCTGCAGTCTCCGTTCTACACGCGGAATTACCCCAAGTACGACGGCCTCTCCCCTCCTGTCTCTTGGCGTTGGGGGCGGGAAGCTGGTGGTCTCGGAGAGGAAGACAGAGGCTGGACAGCCATTTGTCTGAAATGGTATAGGGCAGGGGTAGGCAAGCTTGGATCTTTTATGACTCGTGGGCTTCCAACTCCCAGAATTCCTGAGCCAGCCACGCTGAGGGGAAAGGGAGAGGTTTCCAAGCTGAGCCATGCTGGCTCAGGAATTCTGGGAGTTGAAGTCCACCAGTCATGAAGGGGACCATAGTTCCCCCATGCTGGCTCAGGAATTCTGGGAGTTGAAGTCCACCAGTCATGAAGGGGACCATAGTTCCCCCATGCTGGCTCAGGAATTCTGGGAGTTGAAGTCCACCAGTCATGAAGGGGACCATAGTTCCCCCATGCTGGCTCAGGAATTCTGGGAGTTGAAGTCCACCAGTCATGAAGGGGACCATAGTTCCCCCATGCTGGCTCAGGAATTCTGGGAGTTGAAGTCCACCAGTCATGAAGGGGACCATAGTTCCCCCATGCTGGCTCAGGAATTCTGGGAGTTGAAGTCCACCAGTCATAAAAGAGCCGAGGTCGCCTACCCCTGGTATAGGGTTTCCTGCCTGAGCAGGGGGTTGGACTAGATGACTTCCAAGGTCCCTTCCAACAACAACATCATCATCATCATTATATTATCATCATCATCATTATTATTATTGTTATTATTGTTAGCACATGAAGCTTGGTTAGGTGAGATGCAGCCCTGACACTGTCCAGCTGAGCCCTTCTGTCTGTCTTGTGGCTTCTTTTACAGGGCTATCAATTTTGGGGGGATCGGAGTCGTGGTCGGCCACGAGTTGACACACGCCTTTGATGATCAAGGTGAGCGTGCAAGGCTCCTCCTTCGGTGGGAAGCGCCCCCCCCCCCTGTTTTCCTCCTCTCGGTAACTGGGACCTGGCTGGTGTACCCCTCCAGGGCGCCCTTGGCAGGCCTGCTTCTCCTGCTCTGGCAAACTGGGCCAGCTCTGATCCTTGTTGTCGCGTCTACGCAGGACGCGAGTACGACAAGGATGGCAACCTCCGGCCCTGGTGGAAGAACTCCTCGGTGGAGGCCTTCAAGCAGCACACCGAGTGCCTGGTGGAGCAGTACAGCAACTACTCGGTCAACGGAGAAGCCGTGAATGGCAAATACACCCTGGGGGAGAATATTGCGGACAATGGGGGGCTGAAGGCCGCCTACCGGGTGAGTTGAGGGGGTGCCGTCCTCGCGGGGAGCCCTAGCCGGGCTCGGGCGTGGCTTCACTCTTGCCCTTTCCTTGCTCTCAGGCCTATCGGAACTGGGTGAAGAGGAACGGGCAGGAGCCATCTCTGCCAGCGCTTGGCCTCACCAACGATCAGCTCTTCTTCATTGCCTTCGCCCAGGTGGGACTCAGCCGCGTCCAACTCTCGGCTCTTCTCTTCTCCCCCCCCCCCCAATTTCCTAGAACAGGGGTAGGCAACCTTGGCTCTTTTATGACTGGTGGACTTCAACTCCCAGAATTCCTGAGCCAGCCATGGGGGAACTATGGCCCCTTCGTGACTCGCGGACTTCAACTCCCAGAATTCCTGAGCCAGCCATGGGGGAACTATGGCCCCTTCGTGACTCGTGGACTTCAACTCCCAGAATTCCTGAGCCAGCATGGGGGAACTATGGCCCCTTCGTGACTGGTGGACTTCAACTCCCAGAATTCCTGAGCCAGCATGGGGGAACTATGGCCCCTTCGTGACTGGTGGACTTCAACTCCCAGAATTCCTGAGCCAGCATGGGGGAACTATGGCCCCTTCGTGACTCGTGGACTTCAACTCCCAGAATTCCTGAGCCAGCATGGGGGAACTATGGCCCCTTCGTGACTGGTGGACTTCAACTCCCAGAATTCCTGAGCCAGCATGGGGGAATTATGGCCCCTTCGTGACTGGTGGACTTCAACTCCCAGAATTCCTCAGCCAGCCATGGGGGAACTATGGCCCCTTCGTGACTGGTGGACTTCAACTCCCAGAATTCCTGAGCCAGCATGGGGGAACTATGGCCCCTTCGTGACTCGTGGACTTCAACTCCCAGAATTCCTGAGCCAGCGTGGGGGAACTATGGGCCCTTCGTGACTTGCGGACTTCAACTCCCAGAATTCCTGAGCCAGCCATGGGGGAACTATGGCCCCTTCATGACTCGTGGACTTCAACTCCCAGAATTCCTGAGCCAGCATGGCTCAGCTTGGAAACCTCTCCCTTTCCCCTCAGCATGGCTGGCTCAGGAATCCTGGGAGTTGTAGTCCACGAGTCATAAAAGAGCCGAGGTTGCCTACCCCTGCCCACCCCTCACCCCACTGAGCCCCGTCTCCTGCCCCTCCCTCTTCTCCCAGGTCTGGTGTTCCGTCCGTACGCCGGAGAGTTCCCACGAAGGACTCGTCACTGACCCACACAGCCCTTCCCGCTTCCGAGTCATCGGGACCGTCTCCAATTCCAGGGACTTTTCCAAGCACTTCCAGTGCAAGCCCGGGTCGCCTATGAACCCACCGCAGAAATGTGAAGTTTGGTGAGGTTTCCCGCCGAGGGTAAAAAACGGGGCGCCCACGCAGGGGACGTGTTAAGAACCAAAGGGGGGGGTCCTTGACCTCTCTCGCCCTTAGCGGCAAAGGGCCTCCGGAAGACCCCTTTGCAGGAGGTCCACTCGCCGCTGCGTCTCCCGTGGACGGAGAGGGTTTGACCCACCCTTTGCAAACACCTGAGCCAGCCTGCCGCTTTTCCAAAGGGAGAACCGCTAACCAGCCCCAGCCCGGCTACCACGGACACGCAGCCTTTTGTAAAATAGAGAAATTTATTTTTTACAACCTTGCAGAGCACTGGAATTTTTCGGGGGGCGGGGGGGGGGAGGGAGGCAGGGAACGGTGTGGAATTTTAAAAAAAAAGTTAAATGTTTCTCTTTAGTCTCTCTTTCTATGCGTATGTACATTGGCCCCGTTGAGAGGGGAACGGGGGCCGGGGTCTCCCCGGGCTTGTGACGTGCCCTTCTGGCTTCAGGGCTGCCAGGGTCCCCCCGCAAGGCATTCGGGGTCCTCAGAAGCCCAGGTGGCTGATCCGTCTCTCGGTTCGCTTCTGGCGAGTTTTTCCACTTGGAATTAAAAGAGAGAGGGACGAGGCCAGAGCTCCAGGGCTGAGCAAGGGGTCACGCTAGACTGCCTCCCCCCATCCAAAAACCAGCACCGTGGGAGCACCAGATAAGGGTCCTGGGGGTCTCGGGCATAGGCAGGTGTTGCCGAAAAGCAGTCTCAGAGCAAAGTCTCCCCTTCTGGGCTGTTTTGGGGGAACGTGGGGAGTGGGGTTACCCTGGGTAGGTGTTCAGCTCTTGGGCTTGGGAGGGGCCTGGGGTCCCGACAGAAGCCCCCTGCCGGCTTTAACGCCAGCAAGGCATTCTTGTGCCAAGCCCCTTTTTGCCAAAGCTGGCACCTTCTGTGCAGAAACTGGCCGTAAGGCAGCAAGGAGCTCCCCCATTCCCAGGCTGACTTTGGGGTGATTTGCGCAGCCCCCCCCCCCAAGGGGCTCCACCAGGGCTTCATGAGATATTTCCCCCCCCCCGCCCATCAGCTTTCCCCAACCAGGTAGGTTGGATCCATCTGTAGCTCAAGTCATGAAGTCAAGCTACATTGGGGAAAGTTGGTTCGGGATGGCTGTGAAAGGAGCCCGTTGCCGTGTGTGTGTGTGTGTGTGTGTGTGTGTGTGTGTGTGTGTGTGTGTGTGTGTGTGTGTATAGAGGTGGGAAAGTTGGTTGATTTTTAGGGCTCTTCTCTGGTGCAAACCTGGGGTTTCCCACCCGTGTTCCTCCTGCACGAAGCCAAATTGTACGCAGATGTGCAATCTGCTTTGGGTAACCGGATCCCCGGGAAGGCCGCCAATGGCTTCCAGATGTGGTTTCAAGGGGGTGGAATTGGGGGGAAGGGTTAGCCAAAAAGCTTTTCTGCCCCATGGCACTAGGGCTGGGGTGGGGGGAAGGAACGTTCCCCCCTTCCCCTCCCCATAATTCTCCGGGGTTCAGCGAGTTGAGCCTCCCGAGATAGGGAAAGAAAAAAAAAAAAAGATTTGCAAGGAATTTGTGCCACCCCAATTCCGGATGGATCCTCCGTTCAGGCAATTCTTTTCTTTTCTTTTCTTTTTCCTAAAAACTCTTCCACTGCCTTTTGGGGAGGGGGGGAAAAAAAAAAACACCAACCAGCTGTAATTTTGAAATAAACACCTTTTTATCACGTTTTTCGTGCTTTTATTTGTGCGTTTTCCTAACCTCTTCCGAATGTTCTTCTGCTTGCCCGGCCTTGGGCTTATTCCTCGGCCCAACAGACTTGAGAAAGACCGGCGGTTTGATTCCCGCCCCCCCCCCGCCCCCCCCCCCCACACACACAGGTCAGGACAGAAAATTCAGCCTTCCGGGGTGCACAATTGGCAGGGGAAGTGAACAAAGCCGCTCTGTGGTTCTTCATTGAGAAATTGCCAGCAGTCTGGCCCGGCAGGACTCTTGAGGCCAATAGGCTGGCGTGGCTGGGGATTATGGGAGTGGACGTCCAAGCCCTGGGGAGGATTCTGTTGAAAAGACAGCCCTGGGGGTTTGGGGGGCGGGGTAAGGAGGGGGCAGAAAAGTACCAAGGGTTTGTTTTTCCTTAATACGTGGGTGGGTGGGTGGGTGGGTGTAGCGGGTGGGTGGGTGTGGGTGGGTGGGTGGGGGGTGAGGAGCCCCTCGCTTAGAGGTGACCCAAGGGGGCGGCTGCCTGCCATGATCTGAATGGGCATCCAGCCCAGAGAGAGTCCTGGGGACCCCATGGGGGTTCATTTTCTGAATCTCCTCTAAGGGAAATAAATTACAAAGAAACTCTACCAGGCGGAAGGGCTTCCTCTGAGCCACTTCAGTTGCCTGCCTTCTTTCCTCCTTCCTCCCTTCCTTCCTTCCCCTTTTCTCCTTCCTTCCTTCCTTCGCCTTTTCTCCTTCCTTCGCCTTCTTCCTTCCTTCCTTCCTTCCCCTTTTCTCCTTCCTTTCTCTTTTCTCCTTCCTTCCTTCCCCTTTTCTCCTTCCTTCCTTCGCCTTTTCTCCTTCCTTCCTTCCCCTTTTCTCCTTCCTTCCTTCGCCTTTTCTCCTTCCTTTCTCTTTTCTCCTTCCTTCCTTCGCCTTTTCTCCTTCCTTCCTTCCTTCCCCTTTTCTCCTTCCTTTCCCTTTTCTCCTTCCTTCCTTCCCCTTTTCTCCTTCTTCTCTTTTCTCCTTCCTTCCTTCGCCTTCTCTCCTTCCTTTCTCTTTTCTCCTTCCTTCCTTCACCTTTTCTCCTTCCTTCCTTTGCCTTTTCTCCTTCCTTCCTTCCTTCCTTTGCCTTTTCTCCTTCCTTCCTTCCCCCTTTCTCCTTCCTCTTTTCTCCTTCTTTCCTTCCCCTTTTCTCCTCCCTCTTTTCCTTCCTCCCTTCGCCTTTTCTCCTTCCTTCCTTCCTTTGCCTTTTCTCCTTCCTTCCTTTGCCTTTTCTCCTTCCTTCCTTCCTTCGCCTTTTCTCCTTCCTTCCTTCCTTCCCCCTTTCTCCTTCCTTTCTCTTTTCTCCTTCCTTCCTTCCCCTTTTCTCCTCCCTCTTTTCCTCCCTCCCTTCCCCTTTTCTCCTTCATTCCTTCCTCTTTTCTCCTTCCTTTCCCTTTTCTCCTTTCTCTTTTCTCTTTCGCTCGCTCGCTCGTTCATTCATTCATTCATTCATTCATTCACACACACACACATTTGAACCCTCGTGCAAGCGTCCCCCCCCCACGCGTCCAACGCGTGGGCGACGCGCGTTCACTGCTTTACATTCCCACGCTCTTCATTAAACTCCGGCGGAGCGTGTCGGAATCCCGCCGAAGTGAGGGAAGGGGGTGGGTGGGCGCGAGCGTTCCCCGAAGCCTCTCGGGCCCGGCGGTGAGAGGAGGGGGGGCTGGAGCCGAGCCTTTTCCGAGCTGGCCCGAACGCAGTTTTGAGCCGAACGGCTCCGCGCAGGCGCCGCCGGCACTTCCGAGGCCGGAGCCGAGCGTCTTCGGAGCTTCGCCGAGCGTCCGAACGCCCGAGCGTCCGACGTCGCCGCCGCCGCCGTCTTCGTCGTCCTGCTGCCGGACTGCTGGAGGCGGCCGCCAGCGCCATGTTGGCTCTGCCGCTCCGTCCGTGAGGAGAATCCGCCGGCATCGCTCGCCCGACGGCCGCTAGACGCCGCCGAGCCGCTTCGCCCGGCCGAAGGAGCCGAGAGCCGCCGGCGGAGGCGGGCCCATGAGCGGCGGCGAGGCCTGAGCGGTCCCCCCGCTCGGCCCGGCCTGAGGAGGAGGCGGGAGAGGAGGAGGAGGCGGAGGAGGAGGAGGCAGGCCGCGTTGTCACGGAGACCGGCCGGGGGTGCTGGCCCGCCGGGCTGCCCCCGCCCCGCCGCTCCCCGCCTCCCGCCGCCGCCCCGCCGCCGCCGGCCTGGTGGTGGCTCCGCTTGGCCATGAGTTTACCGCAGAAGGCGGCCCTCAAGCCCGGCGCGGCGGCGGCGGCGGCGGGAGCGGCGGGAACGGCGGCCTCCCCCGGGAGCGGCGTGGGAGGCGGGCCGCTCCCTCCGCCGGCGGCGGCCCCTTCCCCGGCGCCTCCCGCCGCTGCTGCCGCCGTTCCTCCGCCTGCCGTAGCCGGGACCCCTCCGGCGGCTGCTGCTGCTGCTGCTGCTGCGGGACCAGCGCCGCCGCCTCCTCCGCCTCCTCACCCCGCCGGCCTCCGGGCTCTGCAGGCCCCGCCGCCCCAACAGTATCCTTGCCCCGGCGGCTGCAAGACGGAAGGACGGAGAGGGAGATGCGGCAGGCAGGCGGGCAAGCGGCTCGCCTTCCCGGCGGGTTAAGGAAAGCTGCCGGTCTTGGCCCGCTCTGCCTTCCCGCCCGGGCGCGGGGCTTGGCAACTTGGGCCTTCCCTGCCTCCTTGCGGCGGCGGAGGAGGAAGGGAGATCCGAAGGCTTCGTGACTTTTTCGACCGGCTTTTTTTCAGCCTTGCCCTTTTTTCTTTTCTTTTTCCCTTTTCCCCACCCCCGGACGGAGCCGTTTCCCCGCAGCCCGCCCCGCTTTCTCTTTCGCTTTGCAGCCGGTGGAAGGCGCTGGGGAGAAGAGAAGCTCCGCGCCTGCCTTCTCGGAAGCGGAGAGAGGGGTTTAGGGTGCCGAGGGGGAAAAAAAGGATGTTTGGAGGGCCGGCGTATCCGTACCCTGCGTTGGTACCGGAGGATGTGCGGTGGCGGTGTGTGTGTATTATTTATTTTATTTTATTTTAATCCCATTGATATCCCGCCCTTCTCCGAGGACTCAGGGCGGCTTACGATTTAAAGCACAAATCGATGTGCTTAGCAATAGCCTTCAATTCTATGTATATGCCTGCTTATTATGTATGTGTTTGTGTGTGTGTGTGTGTGTGTGTGTGTGTGTGTGTGTAAGGGGCATGTTGGATTCACACCCTGAAGTGGTGCCGGTGATAGGTAGGCAAGAGATTGCATCCGATTTGGGTAGGCTGCTGTGTGCCGCCGGCTAAGCCTGGAGATGACACCCCCCTGCCTTGTTCTGACGGGCAGTTGTCTCTGGGCTCTTGACATCTGGTGATAGACAGGTTGCCGACGCTTTTTATTGACTGAAGGTGTCTTTGCTGGCAAATCCTCCTTTTTGATTTTCTGAACGGTGGTCCCAGACCCGCTTTCCGACTCTAGGGGCCGGTGCTCATCTCCGTTTCAAAGCCGAAGAGCCGGCACTTGTCCGAGGACGTCTCTGCTTGGTGGTGTGTGTGTGTGTAAGGGGCATGTTGGATTCACACCCGGAAGTGGTGCCGGTGATAGGTAGGCAAGAGATTGCATCCGATTTGGGTAGGCTGCTCTGTGGATTTGGGTAGGCTGCTCTGTGCCGGCTAAGCCTGGAGATGACCTCCCTGCCTTGTTCTGACGGGCAGTTGTCTTTGGGCTCTTGACATCTGGTGATAGACAGGTTGCCGACGCTTTTTATTGACTGAAGGTGTCTTTGCTGGCAAATCCTCCTTTTTGATTTCTGAACGGTGGACCCAGACCCGCTTTCCGACTCTAGGGGCCGGTGCTCATCTCCGTTTCAAAGCCGAAGAGCCAGCGCTTGTCCGAGGATGTCTCTGTGGTCATGTGGCCGGCGTGACTAGACGCCAAAGGCGCACGGAACGCTCTTACCTTCCCACCGTAGTGGTCCCTATTTCAGGAGCGAGGATTTTTTTTGCTTTGTCAGCCAGGTCAATGTAGAATTCATAACAAATTAAGTCTTTCTCTTGATTGTATGGCCCACTGTAATAGCGGTCAGTTACTCGAATGCAACATTTGTTTTTAGGGCTTTTTGTGGCTTATCTACTTCTGAGTAAAGTAGGTATGATGGAGCCTCTTAAAAATCTCCAGATCTGTTTTCCTGCTTGGCTGAAATTCAACTAAGGACAGGATGTTTCATTCTCCCTTGGTTTACCTTCATCCAACAGTTCACTCAGTGTAGTACAGGTTGAACCCTAACCTTTGAATTTCCCCAGAATCTTTTTTTCTACAAAAGGACTGTGTAGGCTGGCAGCCCATTTTTAAGCGTGGTTGCTATATACGTAAAATTAGCTTTGGGCGGCTTGCGATGAATGACAGTGGGCATTTTTTTTTTTTTGCTGGAGTTTCTCTGTTTAACTCACTTGGATTTTGTGATAACGCATTTTAAAGTTGTGGAAAGATGCTTTTGTGTTCCAGGACTTAGTTGGCATCTGGGATTTTTTTTTTGGTCTAGGAGTAGAAAGTGATTTCGCAGTATTGTGGTTTTTTTGTAATAAGGATTAAATGTATATTTCCCAGCACCAGTGAAGGTGAAGATAGTACGGCTTGGAAAGATGGCCAATACCCACACATAGGCATTGTAGGAAATGTTAGCATGTATGTGATGGCGAAAATCAGGAGTTTGATCGTACTTTTTCTGACTAATGTATTTTACCAAAAGGCTTCTGGGAGCTTCATCAGATGAAGGTAAAGGTTCCCCCGCACACACGTGCTAGTCGTTTCCAACTCTAGGGGCCGGTGCTCATCTCCGTTTCAAAGCCGAAGAGCCAGCGCTTGTCCGAGGACGTCTCCGTGGTCATGTGGCCGGCATGACTGGACGCCAAAGGCGCACGGAACGCTGTTCCCTTCCCACCGTAGTGGTCCCTATTTTTCTACTTGCATTTTTACCTGCTTTCGAACTGCTAGGTTGGCAGAAGCTGGGACGAGTAACGGGCGCTCACTCTGCTACACGGCACTCGGGATTCGACCCGCCAGACTGCCGACCTTCTGATCGACAAGCTCCGCGTCCTAACCCACTGAGCCACAACGTCCCCCCTTCATCAGATGAAGGTACTTGTAAATTGACAAGGTACTGTCTCATGGACAATCTGCATAACCAACCTGTCTCCCCCCTCCTTTTCTGTCTCACCCCAATTTAAATTCTATCAAATGAACCACCACGCCCCCCAAAAAACCCCAACATATTAATAAAACACATTTTATTCATTTTTATTTATATAATTTCTACTGCTGCCCATCTCAGCAAATGACTTTAGGCGGCTCTGAGTTGCGGGGGGAAAAAAAGCTTCCAGACGCCTTTTGAGGTCTCACTCGTGAAAAGATCATTCGATCAGTTTGAGAACAAGAAGCCTGGAATGGCTGCTAAAAAAACATTTAGCCCGGCACTGTAACCTAAATTTATTTCCTTGATTTGCCTTGGGATACGAGGTGTGAATCTGGTAAGTCAGCAATGGTCAACAGGAAAGGAAAAGCAGAAGAACTTTGAACTTTGCAGCACCGACCCGTATTAAACCCGCTGCTGCTTTTGCCCCGTGTTGAATTCAGTTGAGGCTTGATCCCTGCTTGCAGTGAAGACTCTGGACTGGTCGAGTTGACTCTTTTCCCAAGCCAAGGCAAGGACTAGCTTGAAGAGTAAAGCCTCGGTGTGGAGACCTGCGTCGTGACAGTTGGCTGCGTGCCCTGCTTCTGAATTTCACTTGGCGGTTTGCATCCAAACTTTCCTCATTGGTTCATTTGCAAAGGTTCTCTTTGCGCGACGGGCTTGACCGAATCAGGCGGGTAAAAACGCTTTTGTGAAGAGCTAAACCCAGTTAGCAGTGTGTGTGTGGGGGGGGTATATCGGGCTAGGGCTGGGGAGGGGTGGGGGCACTGAGTCGATTCCTTCTAGCCCCCGAGAGAGAGAGTTGTATTCAATGGAGAGATGAGATTTCTTTCCCTCTTCTGGAGCAGAGTTCTTGAGTTCTGTAGTCCCGTCTCCATTTTTTGCTTTCCAGGTGCTTTCTGTGGCCAAGGGAAGACAGGAAGCAGCGTTGGGCGTGGAGGAAATGGAGGATGGATAAGCTTCCCCCCCCTTCCCCCCCCAGTGTGGTTTGCTGTGGCACACATTAGGAAGCAAAAGGCGCTTTTCGGGCAGCTGGAAGGGCCAGCAAAGATATCTGCTCCCTGCTCGGCTGGTGCCGTCATACGCTGCTGGCACACGGCGTTTAGCAGAGTCCCGGCGGCCTGCCCAGCCATCCCGGTGGCAGGTTTCGTTTCTGCGTTCCCAGAAGAGGAAGAAGCTACGTGAAGTTGGTTTGCAACGCAGAAAGCTTTCAGCTTTCTGGTCCTGTTCATGTAACATTGGGGATGTCATACGTTGCGGGCCACCCCTCTCCCTTCTATGAACCGCTGCAGAAGCGTCTGAGGAAGTTTCTCTCCACTGCAACGACGGTCGGTACAGCTGATCTGGCTTTTTCTTTTTTGGGGGGGGGGATTGGAAACGTATACAGCAGCGGAGAGAAACTCAGGCACACGTGCAGGCTGCAGGAGGGGGAAAGCGAGGGAAAAAAACCCGAAAGAGAAGGAAGGCAGCCAAGACCCCAAAAACCTTCTCAAAAGGAGATAGCGTGAGCTACTGAAGGAGCGAACGGGCTGTAGAAAAAGACAGGTGAACTCGGAGAGCAGCTCTGGGTGCGACCTTCCACGGGAGGGCTGAAGGCAAGGTTGGCGGCTGGTTTGCCGGCATCAGCAGGATAAATGCGCCGTTTGGGGAGGTTCTTCGGGGCCTTGAGAGCCAGTCCCAAGCCCAGAAGACCCCTCTGGTGTGAGTTGTACGAGCAGAGACCGGTCTCAAGTTGGGAGACGTTTCCGTAGAAAGAGACGGCGCGCTGAGAAATTGCCCCCTTGCTTCCTTTAAGGCAGCAGCGCCTTTCTTGGCGGGGAAATGCAAAACGGCGGGGCTGGACTTCCTCCGTCCCATTCCTGATAACCGAGTTGACGCAAGTTACGGGTTCACCTTCGTGGCACTTTTAACGCAGGGACCGTGGCTTGTAACCCTCGGTACGTGAAGGAGTCGTACGCCGGAGCTGCTGTCCGTTTGGCTTGATCCTAGGAGGGAACCTCGCTTGCTGGCGGCCTGGATGGATGGGTGACTTTGTCACCAAGGCATAAAAAGGGGAAGGGGAGGCTTTTGGCTTCTTCTTAACCCGTCGGATGCAGCAGCAAGGATGGTTGTGTGAAGCAGAGACCGGCTAGCTCCCCTTGCAGTGACCGAGCCGGCCACAACGTTCCTTCCCATTCCCAATGTGTTATTTATAGAGCTGGAAAGAGTTTGGCCCCAAGATGAGCTGCTGACGCTTTTGAAAACCAGCGCTAGGCCTTGGTGGTGGCATCTGTGAAATGGCCTCTCTCCCAGAAAGTCCGCGCTGCAAAACGTTCTTTTTTTTTTATTACTATTTATTGATAAGACTGTTGGGATTTTTGTTAGATGCTTTGCGTCTTTAGTTGCAGTTCACTGGATAAAAGTTTCCTAAATAAAGGAAGTGCCAACATTTTGTTCAATAAATAAACAAATTCTTGCTGGAGGAGTTTCCAGTTTGGACTAAAACGGAGCAGTCTTTCTTTTCGACTTTCGACGTTTCCTCCTTTTGTTTTGATTTTATGTATTGATTGATCGATTGAATTAATCCTCAAATACGCAGCCTGCTCAGTGGAGTGAAATGAACGAAAGGGCGTCAAGTTTCTCAGGATTAATGCTAGCCCCCCCCCCCCTGCGCGCGCGCCTGGATTGTGGAGTCGTCCTTTGGAACGTTATGCTGGTTTCTCTCAATCGTGGAGTCCTTTGCAATTACCACGAGGGGGTCTTAGACACGACCCTACAAGGATTTTTATCTTTTCCATATTGGCCATGATCTTGCTGGAACGTTTTTGAGTTGATAGCACACAGAGACACATGGTATCTAAAGTAAATATTGTTACTTCAGAAGCAAGATGCCAAGTTCTTTCATTCTTTCCTGGACCTTTTTTTTTGTGTGTGATAGCGATGAGGAAGCATGTCACAAGAAGTTCTTTGCGATAACTTTGTGTGGTTTTATGAAGTTGGAGGGAACTGGTTGCGTAGCTGGTTTAGTTGCATGGATGGTTCAGCTTAGCAGACGGGCTGCTAGCTTCCTTCTCTGCGAAACCGCCCTCGGTGTGCACCCTGGGTGGAAGAATTCTCTCGCCGCCCATCAGTCAGCACATTGTTCAAAGGGGACTTCATCCACACAATCCAACTACATTCTGGTTTAAGAGTCCTGCATGCAATAACACCTTACGCTCAACCTCGGCATGGGGGAGAGGCCTTCCAGAGTATTGTAGGCTCAATGGAGCCATTCACTCCGCTTTCCAACAATGAATCGGATGCGTGAAATTTTGCAAGCGTTCTAAACCACCAGACGACAGCCAGTGTTTGCATAGCAACAGATCCACCACAGAGACGGTTTTCCATTGATGGGTGCAGAACGTTTTAATATCTTCCTCCTTCGGTTGTAAGCGAGAAGCCGTCTCTTTTCATTTCGAGCCGTTGTCTCCCAACTATCAGTTGGCACTGGTACTTTGGAGCTGCTGTGCTATGTTGCTGCTTTATGTTGCCCATTTAGGGAAAAAAAAAGATTATTGCTCTTATTTTAAGTTCTCAGGTTATGCTCCTTTTTTGACTAATGTTCTTGGTTTTGGTTTTAAATTTCTGGCTTAATTTTGCCGGATTAACTTTTGTTAACCTTGATTTCTTGAGGTCAAGCCACACAACGACTACCTGGGCTTCATTTTCAATGGTTTTTTTTTAAAAAAAACGGGCCAGAAGTGAAAACCTCTTTGCAAAATTCCTGCTGGTGATCAAATTAGATTTTCGGGAGTAGAATCGCAACACGTCTATTTGTTTACAGTAGGTTGTTGTGGGTTTTTTTCGGGCCATGCCTTCCAGCGAGCGATATTCTACGAAGTCACTTTTCGCTGGGTACAGAGAATTTGCGGTGCACTCACGCGACCGCAGGAATCTAGGTTTGAAAAGGGGTTTCCCCGGGGCACAAAATATTGATAGCAACGAGCACGGGCTTCTCTGAGACCTTTTGCATTTTCCTGGAATTAAATGTCTCGGTTGCCGCCAAGAAGAGTTGCAGGTGGATGAAGTGACATTCGTTGGCTGTTTAGTCGTCGTCTCCCCCCCCCCCTCTCCCCCTCCTGTGGTCGGTGTAAGCCGGATGGTTGAATGAGGCTGGCTGTTCGTTAAAAGGGCACCACCACAAGGCAGAGTCTTAATTATCGGGTCAGAAAAAGGCCGGAATAAAAGCTGGTCCGAGGGGTAAAGAAAGATTCGTCTGCCCAGAGTGCTTGCCTTGGGTTTCTGGCCAGTTGCTGGCCACATCTGGAGCTCTGGGGCTAAGGGGCTGCCTTCCTCGCATTTCCCCGGTGGTGCCGGAGCCGGGCCACGTTCCTTTCAGCCGGGCTGGCACATAGACAATGGCTGTTTCTGGCTCTGTGGTGGGCAGTGTGTGGCTCCTGCAGAGGTCTTTTCCTGCCTTGCCGCTTGGCAGCCGAGGAGACGTCCCTTAAAGAGCCACCAGTTGGTCCCTTCCTCTTCCTCCTCTTCCTCCTGGTTCCTTTTGGCTCTGCTCCGCCATTCAGAAGGCTGGCAGCGGCCGGAGGAACAAAGGGCTCTTTCAGGCTTTGGCTTTTGTTAATGCTCCCGGCTTCTCTTCCCGGTTCTTAGTCCGATTGTTCCTGCTCAAGCAGTCCCAGTGGCTCTTGGGAAGATACATTCCCTGGCTGGAGGGGAAGTCCTGGCCCCATCGGAGTGGGGAAGGCCGTGGCTTCAAGTGACCGCTTGGAGAAGGTCTGCCTGGGGGTGGGATGTCCAGTGGCTCCAGCAGTTATCCCTCGGGAGCCGGTGGCAGCCATGCCAAGGCAACACCGCATCTTTTCCATCCCGGTCAACTTGTCAAAGTTGGGAGGAAGGCGAGTTGTAATTCCAGCACGCTTCAAAGATGCTGGATTCGGCCGGGCTGGAGCTCACGCTAGCGTAGTACAAGCCGTTCCCCTCTGAATTTAAGGGAAGCCGGTCGCTTTGGTGGGCCCACCTCCTGAAGAAGCTGTCCCGGAAACGGCGTCTGGATGGAAGCAGCCCACTGCTGGCCTTCAGACAGTCCTGGATTGGTTGGGTTAATTTCCCACGGAATACTTGCGCCGTGCCTTGATGGCATATTTGTAGGATTGCAGGATTGAAATGAGGGCTCCTTGGCGCTCTTCTGAGCTTGCTTGTTTCCTGGTAGACGTTCACCCTAGCCCCTTTTAGAAGTTCATGAAACGTCTGGGAGAAACCAAGCGAGCTCGGAGAGTAGAAAGGACCCCCTCGCTCTGTATTAAATTCTCTCGCCCTCCTTTCCGAGTGAGGCGCTCCTTGGTGTGCTCGCAAGGGTGCAGCACAGGGCAAGCAAGGATAAAGCTGAGGGCCTCATCCGTCTGCGGAATTCCTGTCGTTAAAGCTGTTTTCGTTAACAGTCCCACCACCCTTTCTTCCTAGAGGGGCCTAGAACATTTCACCAAAAACAAAAAAAAATGCTTAAAAAGTCTAAAATCCGCCATTACCAAGAAGGTCGACGGTCCTTGAAGCGATAAATCAGTGACCGGATGCCTAAAGAGCCTTGGTGGAGCAGTGGGCTAATGCCTCCTTAAGTAACACCAGCTGCCTGCCATTAGTGCAGGTTCGAGTCCCACCAGGCTCAAGGTTGACTCAGCCTTCCATCCTTCCCAGGTAGGTAAAATGAGGACCCAGATTGTTGGGGGCAATTAAGCTGACTTTGTAATAATGCCGCTTGGGGTTTGTGTGAAAGCCCTAACAAGCAGACATATACATAGAATGAAGGCTACTGCTAAGCACATTGATTTGTGCTTTAGATTGTAAGCCGCCCTGAGTCTTCGGAGAAGGGCGGGATATAAATGGGATTAAAATAAATAAATAATTCAAAAGCCGCGCGAGGGCTTGTTCGCTCAAAATGTTTAATTTATGTTTCTGAATTTGCACGCTCAGTTAAGCCACAGCAAAGCTAACCAAGGTTGAAGGCTATTGCTAAGCACATTTGATTTGTGCTTAGATTGTAAGCCGCCCTGAGTCTTTGGAGAAGGGCGGGATATAAATGGGATTAAAATAAAAATAAAAATAAATAAGCAATAAGCAAACCTGAATGAAGGCAACTCGGTCTGGCCAGAACTTTCGTGCTGTCCGAAGCGGCTCTCCAAACTCTGGGCCACGTGCCTTTTTCTGGGGCCGAGCAGGGCAGAGGAAAGATAGCCGAGGGATGGAGACACCCCTCAGTTCTTGAGGTCGTGGCCCTCATCCTGGCACCTTCGAAGCGGCTTTTTCTGGCAAAGCCACGGGCGCAGCATTGCTGACTCCTCCGCCACACGGGCGGGCTCCTGGCCTGCTGTGGCCACGGAGGCCCGTTGGCCTCTATATAGTCTGTAGCACACCCCCCCCCCCCCCCGGACGGTAAGCGTAGCGTGGATCCTCAGCTGTGAACCAAGGGCTGGCGGGATGATCTGAATCGTTGCTTTCCTCCTCCCGCAGGGCGTCCCAGGCGTTGTGACGGGGTTGCAAAGGCTTCTGAGAAGGTGAAGGGTGCTGGCAGGGTGACCGGTGCAGATGAAGGCTTAGGATTTGGAAACGAACAGCCCAGGTTTAGTAGCAAAGGGAAGGAAGGGAGGGAAAAAAAAAAACAACGGGTGCAGAAACCACGAAAGCTTTTCTCGCCAGAGCTGTTTCTCAAACTTTTTCTTTTTTTCACTCTCCAAAAGTTACTAGTCGTCCTCAGCTGGCACCCACGACTGAGCCCAAAGTTTTGTTGCTAAGCGAAGCATTCGTTAAGTGAATTTGTATGGCCTTATTTTACGGCCTTTCTTGCCCCGGTTGTTAAGCGAAACGATATAGTTGTTAAGTTAGTAAACGCGGTGGGGGAAGCGAATCTGGCTTATCCTGGCCCTCCCTCCCAGTTTGGACGATTGCGGTAGCGAAAGTTGGTTAGTATCCCCGGGAAGGGCTTTGCGGAATAGATGTCGCTTTCAAGCGGTGAGCGAGCGAGGAAGCCGGATGACAAGTGGCAGGATTGCTCCTCAAGGAGGAAACGGGGGGGAAATGGATAGTCCTCGACTTACAGCAGTTCGCTTAATGGCCGTTCGAAGTTAACAACGCCACTGGAAAAAGGGACAGGACCGTTTTTTCGCACTTACGGCCTTTCCAGCATCCCCGTGATGATCACCCGATTTACATTCGGACGCTTGACAGCTGACTCACATTTACGACGGTCGCAGCGTCCCGGGGTCACGCGATTTCCCCCCCCCCCTTTGGCGACCTGGCGAGCAAAGTCAATGGGGAAGCCAGTCTCACTTTTAACAACCGTGTTCTTAAATCAATAACGCGGTTGTTAAAACGAGTCAGGGCTCCCCTTCGACTTGGCTTGTCCGAAGGTTGCAAAAGGGATCGACCGTCGTAAATACGAGTCAGCTGTGGCAAGACAGGTGGCAAAATGGGGCAAGCCTCCCTTAACACATGGCTCCCTTAGCCGCAGAAATGTTGTCGTCAAGTTGTCGTGAGTCGAGGAAGGATATAATAGAGGTCCTGGGTGGTGGTGGGGAAACGTCTCTTTTGTTTACTTCATTTTCTGAGCTCACGAATCTTACGTATTGGTGTCATGCGTCTCGAGTTTCAAAATGCAGAGCACACGTGTTTTGCTGTGTCACTGGCTCCTTTCCGTGATATGACATGTCACATGACGGGGCTTTTTTTAATTTTATTTTGAAGACCTCTGTTATGCCTGTTGGTTAGCTCTCAGGTTTCCGGTCAAAAGTCGGAACTGCAGTTTTAGCCAAGGACCTGTGGCTCGTAACGGGGTTTTTCCCCCGAATCAGCTGAAAATCCTGCGGGATTGTTTGGGGGGCAAACGGACCTCACGCTGATGGAGGAAAGCTTGCCAACTGAGACCCCGGGTCCGTCAGGAAGTGGTTTCTCGACGCACAACACGTCCAACCTCTCTACGGGGCAATGGGCGTGAGGTGAGTTTGTCAAGGCTTTTGGCGTCTTTCTCCTGTCTCTTGTTTATATTTTAGACGTGGAATGCGCGGATTAATGCCCCATCGAAAACCTGCACGGTTATTATTATTATTGTTATTTTTTCCCCGCACTTCAAAGGGCCTACAAATTGGAGAAGCGAAAAGAGTGTTTTCTCTGCCTGCCGAGAGGCGTTGCGTGCCTCAGATTGCGACATTGCTCTCTCAGTTGTGTTCACAACAGCTGTCCCAGGCAGCCTTCTTGGGAAGGCTTGTCTGCGAACGCTGATAAAAGAGCTGAGTCCTAGCAGAATCTGAGAAAATTGCCTTGGCTGGTGCTTGGACTCTTTCTGGGACGGCCCGGTGCAAATGGCCCTATTCTGAAAGTCTTAGAAACTTGTTTATTCGTCCAGGTTGGCCTGCGGGCGGTACCACAAGGGAGCTTTGTAGATGGGCCCTGATTGACATGGAGCTTTAGGAAGCTTATGTGTACCGGTAGACCTCAACTTACGACCGCAGTCGAGCCCCAGAATTTCTGCTGCTCGGCGAGAAACTGGTCCAGTGAGTTTGGCTCCATTTTTACGACTTTCCTTGCCGCTTTGTGTCAGGTGAATCGCTGTGATTGTTAAATTAGTAACACCGTCGCTAAGGGAATCCGGGCTTCCCCCCCCCCCCCCATTGACTTCGCTGGTTCGCAAGGTTGCAAAAGGGGATCCAGGGACACGGCAGCGGTCATAAATACGAAGCGGTTGCCATCGCCAAGCGTTTGAATTTCAATGACGCGATCACGGGGGATGCTGCCACAGTCGTAAGCGTGGGTAGACAAAAAAGGGTCATGGCTTCAAACGGTTTGGAAAGCGAAGGATTTTAATCCCCGCAACTTGAGGGGTCGTGAATGCCGCAAGGTTTGTGGTTGTGTTAGTTTTGTTGCGCCCGCGGCCCTCTCTTTTTTTTTTTCTGAGACGGAGCAGTCGCGGGTAGCTGTGGGGAACATTCGTCTTCCCCTTTGGGGGGCTGTCGATTATACTTTTTAGCTTGGAGGCTTCTCCCAAATAAATAAATGTGTTAGCCGAAAGGACGATTTTGATATTAGGACAAGAAAACCTTGGTGCTTTTGAAAAGAACGAATGTCTATTCCTCATGTAGGGTGCAGCTTAGCCAGAGACCGATCGAAGCCTTGTGTGTTGACCGATCGAAGCCTTGTGTGTTGCTGTAGCCCAGGGGTCTTCCAACTCGGCCCTTTGACGACTTGTGGACTTCAACTCCCAGAATCCCTCAGCCGGGCACGCAACTAGGGTTATTTTTCTAACCTAGGGCATTGACAAGAATCCTCAAAGGGCATATTCTGGATTGTAACAGCACTTTCCCTTGGTTTTTATCTGGGGCAACGGGTTTAATGGCACCTTTGTCAGCTTATTAAGTTAATTCTGCTTCCCGGAACTGTTAGGAGGACAAAAGGACAGTTAAGTGGAAAGCGCCAGGGAGGAAACGCACGCTCCGTTTCCGTGCCCTTGGCCAAACGTGTCCTCCGGCCGCTGAAAAGGGAGGCCGGCTGTGTTGCCTGACAAATAACATGTCAGGTTTTCACTTTCACGACGGTTGTGACTTCCTCCTGTCCCGTCGACCTAATAAGCAGGGACTCTTGTCTGCACTAAGCCTCCCGTGCGAATGTCAGTTTGTGGCTGTTGGCTTCTCCTGATTTTAAGAGGCAGGCTTCGTTTGGAGAGAAAGGTCGTTTGCGCAAAACATATTTTTCTTTCAGGTTTTGTGAGGGGGGGGTGTTTTTTTTCTTTCTTTCTTTTTTTCCCTTCCTTAACTTGTTGTCTCGCAGAATCCCCCGGGGTCCCGTACAACAGCCCTTGGAGGATCGGATCTTCACTCCCACCGTCTCGGCTGTCTACAGCACGGTAAGGAGAACGCACGAGCAGCTTTTGCCAAGAGCTTGCTTTTTTTTTTGGAAGGGTGTGTGTGGAAATGCTCTTGATGACCGAGACGAGCCTCACCTTCCCTTTTGCAGAGAATGAGGAATGTCTGGCGTAACCCGCTGCGGTTCTTGACGCTCGGCGGGCTCACAGGATAGGCCTTCTCCCGAGCTGGGCATAGCGTTTCCCTTTACATAAAGCTCAGACTCCCGGGGGGGGGGTGGAAATGTTCGCAAACGTTTATAAGCGCTGACAAAAGACGGGAGAGCAATTCAGAATCGGAGGCTTTGTCAAGCGGACGATGGGCTTGGAAACGCTCGCCTCCTCTGGCTCGCTGGCCCTCCCAACTTTTGGGAGAGCCGGGCCTGGTTCGGACGACCTGTTTTCTGGGCTCCCTCTAGTCGTCGGGATGTGCCTCCGAACTGGATTCCTTTGGGCCGAATAAGGAATGAGCTGTGCAAAAGAGAACGGTCTTTGGGGGCTCGGATCAGGTTTTGAGTTCTGGAAGAGGCCCAGTTGGGAGGCTAGAGCCGTCGGAGGAAGAATGCCCGTCCTCCTCTTGAACCCAGGGTCCTATTGGGGCAGACCTCCAAGCGCAGGGGAGAAGCCTCCAGTCAGGCCCGGGTTCCTCCTTGCAGGAAGAGTCCGTTCCCACCCCGGATGAGAATTAGGAAGGCTGCTCCACCCACGGTCCCTTTTTTTCCCCCCCGTGAGAGATGTGGGTCAGGAGGCCAATCCATTTTGCTGCCAGCCGTCGGTGAGCCTGGAGGAATGGGGCATTTTAAAGTAGGGTATCAGCATCGGGGCAAGGAAACGAACTGGGTTGGGAGGAAGCATAATTGCCAACAGTTGTGTCCCCCCCCCCCATTAATACTTTTCTTAGAGTGGATGAAGCGAAACTGCTGATGGGGGAAATGGGCATATCTGTGTGGATCCTTAAAAAAAAATAATAATAAATCAGCACAGCTTTCCTGACCGCTTCACGTCCAGAGACCAGCCTAGTTGTTTGAAAGCTCACCCTATTTATTTGCAGGAAAGGGTGGGATTATCTTGTAGGTAGTGCTCACCGGTTGGGTTGGGGGGGGGGTTTGGTTTTGGTTTTGGCTAATAGCCAGCCTTTCCCAAACGGAGGAAGCGCACTCTCTCTCTTTCTCTCTCTCTCTCTCTCTCTCTCTCTCTCCTGGAAAAGTGAATTAAAACATGATTGCGGCTTGCAGATAGAAAGTAAAACCATCGTTGATTTTTTTTAAAAAAAATTGAGAATGGAAGGCCGCCTAAGGGTGCACGCAGTTAGGCATGGCGCGTGGAAATGAAAAGAAGGTGAGACACCACACACACACACACACACACACACACACACACACACACACACAGAAACAGAGCCCGCTTTCTCCCATCAAAGCAAGATGGTAATCTGGCGCTTTGTCCTCTTTAGAGCCCACGTTGCCCAGTTGCCTTTGAAGCCGAGGCGTTAATTAGAGGGCGCCTTTTTATCTTAAGCCTTGCTTTTGATCGCGGATCATCTTCGGTCTTCGGTTTAGCCAGGCTTCCCGCGCGAGTGGCTCAACTTTCCTCTCCCCACCCGGGTGGGCCGGCCTCCCTGTTCCTAGCAGTGGCCGGTGGCTCTCTCTTCCTTTGTGGAAATTCCCAGCCCTCTCCAAGCTCTTTTTTCTCTTATCTCCAGAAGAAACAAAGGGGGGGGGGAATTAAGGATCTGCCCCCCCCTCTTCTTTCTAGGATCGAACGGGACCTTGGCAGCCCCGGATCCTCTTTGGAGTCAAGTCCAGTACGGCGGTTTATAGCTGCTCCGAGGAGCCTACGTGACCGCCGCCCGGAGCTGCTTGCTTTCTTTTCCGTTGTTTTTTTTTTTTACGCCTCTTTGGCTTCGGCTAACAGATTATCTCCTTGCAGGTTACGCAGGTGGCGAGGCAGCCAGGCCCTCCGGCCCCTTCCCCTTACTCTGCTCATGAAATAAGCAAGGGGCATCCAGCCCTTGCCGCCACTCCCCCCGGGCATGCCTCCTCCCCAGGTCTCAGCCAGGTAAGACTTCTCGGTCAGGGATCTGAGACTACTTCTCCAAAATGTGTGTGTGTGTGTGTGTGGAGAGAGGGGGGGGAATGTCAAGCTGGGCACAGGAGAAGGGGTGGGGGACAGGGTGCTGCTCCTCTTAAATGGCCAGGGTCGGGGCTGAAGGAGAGGACCCCCCCTGACCACGGCTGGATTGCTTAGGGGGGGCCATTTCGCCCTTCCATCGCCCTTCCCAAGCTTGCTTCCTTCGAGGCTTCCTTTCGGCGAACAGATGATGGTTCGATTCCCCCTCTCTGCCCGCCCGCCCTCCCTCCCTCCCCGTTAACTTTCTCCTCCTGTCAGAAACCATCTTCTCTCCTCCCCCCCCCCAAAAGGCAAGCGAAAGTGCTGAGGGAAGGGAGGGACGCGGTGGCAAGGCGAGACCGCAGCGCCTTGAAAAGGGAGCAGTAGCCACTTTGGTTAAATGGAAGCTGGAGGCGGCACCGAGTATTCGAGACCAGGATGGCTGGTCTCGAACACAGATCCCCCACCCCACCCCCTCGGATGGGTTTTAACCGCTCCAGCCGGCGTTTGGGGCCCTTTTCGCTAGACGAGGCCAGAAGATTGGGATTGATGTCGTGCAGGCCCGAGAAGGCTTTTGTCTCCCACTGTGGCCATTGCTCGCGTGGGGGGGGGGTGTTTGCCTTTTTTGGGGGTAGGGCTGGGGGCGTTGTTTAACGTCCGAACCCGGCAGCGGTGGGCCTGGCAGGCCGCTAGGACAGATAGACAAGTGCGAAAGAAAGAAGGGAGGTAGTTTAGCCTTGTGCCTCTTGAAGCAAAAGCGCAGAAGCTCCTGAGAACGTCCCGGGCCGGCCACCGTGCCCAACGGAGTCGTCCTCCCTGGCTGCGTTTGTGACCACCCGGCTCTCGGAGGCGGCTTCTGAGCTCCCCGAAGAAAAGCTAGGCGCCCCCTCCCCCAATCTTGCACAAGCCTCTTGAGCCCCCAAATCTCTTCCCCTTAATTTCGTTTCTCCTGGCCCACCCTTGGGGAGGTCAATCCGCTTGGCTCCTGGCCTCCGTTGGGTTTTAATCTGAGACAAGCGGGCAGCCCTGGCCCTCGCGCAGGCCTGCCCCAACCGTCAGCTGGTGGGTTTTTGTCAGCAAGGGCGCTTCTTCTTCTTCCTTGGTCCAAATGATGGTTTAATCTTGCCTTTCTCTCTCTCCTTCCCCCGCCCCCCCCCGCCCCCTCCTTCCCTTCCCGTGTCGGGGGGTCACTGCTTGCCCCGCAGTTGTGGGGGGCCAGCTCAAGAGCGGTTGGACGTATGGGTCCCACTGCTTTCTCTCTAGGATTACTTTCCCTAAATGCACCGGAGGAGAAATTGACGCGCCTTTATCGGCCTTAAAGTCAAGTGCCCGTTCACGTTGCGGATGCTTTTTTTCGGGGGGGGGAGTCGATCGCAGGCAGGAGTTTCTGAGCCCCCTTTTGTCTCAGTCGGCTGCGGGGGGTCTCTCCCCCTTGCCGACCCTTTGCCCTTTCTCTGGAGAGGATTTATGTGCTCTGTCCAAAGGATGGCCTGTCTCAGCACCTCGAGTTGCCCCTTTCTCTCTCTCTCTCTCACATACACACACACACATGCACACACATTCACACACACACTCGCTCACTTACCACCTGGATGGCTTCTTGGAGAAAAGAGGCTGCCAATGGGGGGGGGGCTATTGGAAATGGCCTTTTCCCCCAAGCAGTTTAGAGACAAACCGGGCTTCCTCTAGGTGGGGATTATTCGGGGGTGGCGGTGGCGGAGTTGAGCCTGGCGCCTAGGGTCCGAAGGAAAGCGGGCGGGGGCGGGGAGGAATAGCCGCGGAGTCCCGTCCCCCCCCCCCCCCCCCGCTGTGGGTTCGTGTTAACTAGAAAGCCGCCAGCCCTGTGCCGGGATCGTTCCCAGGTCTGAGGAGGAGGAAGATGACGGTTGCTGGAAAAGCTGAATTTGCTCTTTGTGCTTCGTAGTTTGGCGAGAGGGAGAAGGAGAGACCCTCCCCCAGGGCACGCAGCCCCCTCCCCTCCCAGATCCTGCCGAGCGATCGGAGGGGAGAGGATGCGTTGCCTCCGTTGCCCGCCTTCCTTCTGCCCCTCTTGCGCTCTCTCTCTCTCTCTCTCTCTCTCTTTCTCTCTCTCTGTCCCCTGTTGCATTCCTCCCCTCCCCTCTCTCTCTCACTCTGTCACTCTCTTTCACTCTCGCTCCAGCAGCCAGGAGGGAGGAGGGACAGAAGTTTTCCACCCCACCCAAGAGCCAGCAGTCTTTTTGAAGATCCAAGGGAACTGGTGCAAAGGATTCTGGGATGTGGGATGGTGAGTCACAAGAGGAAAAGAAAAAAGAAAAAAAAAAAAAGGTCCAGTGATGTCCGCTGGACCAGCCTGGCTCGGGTCGTCGTGTTGACACGCAGGGCCCCTCCTTGCAGACACGCCGGGGGGGGTGGTGGCGGGGGGGGGAGAAAAAAGTTCATGCAGGCCACATAACTTCTTGGACCTGGAGGGCAGGTTGCCATTTTTGGGCTGGAGGCATCCGGTCCCCCTCCGGGGGGGGGGAATTTCACGCCGTGCTGCTGCTCGGCCTTGGGATCTCTCAAAGTCCAGAATTCAGAATGCAGAATTCCGAGCAGGGGCGGTGCTTTCTCCGCAAAAGAGGGGAGTGGGGGGGCAATCCCGAGCAGGGGCAGTGCTTTCTCCGCAAAAGAGGGGAGGGGGGCTGGTTGCGTTTCCCGGCCTCTGGCGGTAAGTGTCCCAGGCGAGGGCTGTTCGTTCAGTGCCTCCGCTAGGCCTGGGGTGGCTTCTCCGTTGCTCCCGCCGGCCTCGGTTCGGAGGGTGGAAGGCGAAGGAAGCGTTTTGCTGACGTCTCCGCAGCCGGGGAAGGAGTTGAGGGCGCAAACCCCATTGGCTGCCCCCCAAAAGACGGCCCTTAGGAAGATGGAGAAGGAGCCTGGCCTTAAGAATGGCCTGGAGGAATCCAGGGTTATGTGTCCATCGTCTCTGTGCGCTCTCTAGGACCGATGGACACCAGGGGGCCGTCCTTCACAGCTTTCCCCCCCATTTTGGGGAGATCTCCGAGGAAGGGGAGAAGGAAAAAATGCCTTCTCTGGAACTTTGGTGTGCTTCATCCCATCCCCGCCATTCCAGAAAACACAAGCAGATTTCCCACCTCGCCGCCCAGTCGGCGGCAGGGATCCGTTGCGCCGACGGAGAGCTGCTTTCTTGGCGGTCAGGAGCAACGGGGGGGGGGGGGGGGGGAGAAGCCTGCTTGTTTTAAGTCCGTTTCCAAACCCCGGGAAACGATGGTCTTGTCTGGAGCGTTGGGATTTCAGCTGCTTTTTTTCGAAGCCGCTTCCTCAAAGAGTTGCCAACTGTCTGTGGTGGCTTGCCTAAAGTCATTTTATTTTTATTTTTATTTATTTTAATCCCATTTATATCCCGCCCTTCTCCGAAGACTCAGGGCGGCTTACAATCTAAGCACAAATCAAATGTGCTTAGCAATAGCCTTCATTCTATGTATATGCCTGCTCTTATTAGGGCTTTCCCCACCCCCCAACCAGCGGCATTTTTTACAAAGTCAGCTTATTGCCCCCAACAATCTAGGTCCTCATGTTACCTACCTCGGAAGGATGGAAGGCTGAGTCAACCTTGAGCCTTGTGGGATGCGAACCTGCCTGCAATAATTGCAGGCAGCTGGCGTTACTTAAGGAGGCATTAGCCCACTGCTCCACCAGTCATGGCAGGGAGGCTTTGGTAATTTGGTGAGGCAAGGTCCAGCGGCCTTTATTGCTGATCGGGAGCTGGCAGGAATGCCGGAGGTGGTGGTCCGTGGTGGGAGTTTTCAACTTCTGGATGAAAAAATAGGCCACCCCCCTGCCTTGCTAAATGGTTTGTGGCCCAGCTTTCTGCAGAAATCTGGCACATTCCTCCGCCGCCCTCTGTGTCAGGCCCTCTGTGCCTTTCTCTGTGTTCCCTCGTGAAGGAAAAAGAGCCTTTGAGATTGTCAGCTTCGCTAATTTATTTATTTTATTTATTTATTTTATTAAATTTATATACCGCCCTATTCCCGTAGGACTCAGGGCGGTTTACAGGGAAAATTAAAAGCATAACATACAAAAATTAAAGTCAGTTAAAACAATGAATTAATTTGAAAGTCCCCGAAATTTAAAACTAAAACCCAATAAAAAATTAAAACCCCTCAGCCTGGGCCAGACAGCTCGAAGAGCCACGTTTTCAGGTCCCGACGAAATGAGCGAAGGTCGGGGGCAGTCCTAAGTTCCGTGGGAAGTTGGCTCCATAGGGCCGGCGTGCCCACAGAGAACGCTCTTCCCCTGGGAATTGCTCTAAGTCAGAGTTAGGTGGGGGGGAAAGTGCAGCCTTCCCTCCCCCCCCAGGAATAAATCTAGGGAGTCCACGGTTTGCTTGTAATCGTTTTAAATCTGAAACCTTGTAGACTCACGTCAGGCTTCTGTGGATAAAAGTGGGCTCAAAACCCAGAGCACGTTTGGATGGCTGTCCTGCCAGGCCTTAGGCAAGCCCAGTCCAGATTTATTTATTTTATGTATTTATTTGGCTTCCTCTCCCCTTCTCCCTAAGTTGCTGGAGATTTTTTTACAGAGAGCCCTGACCAAAGTTTTAGCAACCTCTGCTCCGAAAGGCAAATCTACGTAACGTAATCCGGCGCTTGTGCTCTTCTCCCTCCTCAAAATTATTCGTCTTAAAATTTAGAAAACCTCGTGGGAGGAGAAAGCTGATTTCATTCACAATACGGCAGAAAAGGGGTAAATTTCCCCCCCCCCCCACACACACGCAAGAGAGACCCCCTCTAGGGAAGCCCCGCGCCTCCTCTGCGCTTCCCAGGCCATTGGGAAAGGTTCGCATCCAGGACTCGGTTGCGGTCTTCTCACGTCCCTGAGGATGACCTGAAAAGTAACGCTTGCTGAGATTTGGTCGGGCTTTTTATCCTTGGAAAGGGAGGCAGGGACGGGCTTTCGTTCCCATAAATAGCCATCGGAGCTTCCCGGCGGAGAACGGAGAGGCTTGGAGGGGCTTTTAGCGCAGAGGGCGTCATCCCAGAGCGTGGTGATGGATGATGCTCTTGGAGCCAGCTGTTTTGGCAGCAGCTTGGCCCGGCTGCGCGAAAACCTTCCTTTTGTGAATTGAGCTGTTTCAGCAGCCTGGATCACCGCCGGCCGGCTTCCTGAAAAGAAGTAAGGCGCCGTGGTCCGGGGACTTCATGCGCTCGTCGACGGCAGAATTAAAATCCCAAGATGCTGCGCGAATGCGGGCTTCGCAAGCGCACAGCCCTTGGCCTTGTCCAGCCCCAGCCCGTTGTGCGCCTGCTCAGGCAGGCCGGAGCTGAGGATGAGTCAGCGGGGGCCCGCTTGTGAGTCAGTCAAATATTGTAAGGAGGATGTCTTTTTTGGAGGGGTGGGGGGCACTGGACAGGGGACTTCTGGCACCCCAGAGCGGGCATTTCCGTCACGCTGATGCTGTTGAGAATTGGAAACGAAAGGGCTGCCTGTGACTCGGCATTTTGAAATACACACACACACACACACACACACACACACGGACAGAGTGATGCAACAGAGTACGTCTGTTGTTTATTTCCAGCCCAGCTAGGAGCGCGGGGTGGGAAGCAGATCTTGTTGCCCAGCGGGCCTAGTGAGTAGGGATCAACTAGTTTGGGAAGCCGATCAAAATAGTTCCTTTTTTCCCTTTCCTGTCTTGAGCCAGAGGAGGGCGCTACAATGGGAAAATTCCTGGGCACCTGAAGCACGTGGGGGGGTTCCTCTCTTGGACGTTTAACACTCAGGTGCCACGAGCTTCTTTCTCTTTCTTTCTTTCTTTTTAATAAATGCAATCCTGAATTTCTGTCCTCTCTCCAGAGGCAGACGCCACCGGGCGCACGGCTGGGCCCGAATCCCACTTTCCCCCTTTGTTCCCAATGATCTTCCTTCGACGAGCGCTTCTTTGCAAACGAGGACGGTCCAAAGCGGGGAGCGCGGCCAGAGGGCTGCAACGTTCCGGGGTGCCGCTCCGGGAATGAACACACACACAAAAAAATCAAAACAAAAAACCAGGATGAGCTGCTTCTGCCTGCTGCCTGCTTTTGAGACCAGCATCCCGAGGTTTTCCTTCCTGCCTCCCCTAAGTAGCACAGGGCTCTCCTTTGGATGGCATCCTAGTCTTGGCTGAGGGATCTCCCGCCCACTCCCCAGGGCACAGCTTCTGCTTCCAGGAGGAGAGACGACAGCGCAGGGGAATTGGCTCCTGCCTGAGAGATGCACACTGCGGCGTGTCGATAACAGCCGAGGCGGAGCGGGGTTGGATGAGTGTTTGGGGTTTAGTGGGCAGTCGCAAAAGAATGGGGGATGCCCCAAGACTGACGGCTAATTTGCTTCACGCGCGGGATGGCCCGGTCTAAGAGACTCGGCTGAACCGCACCTTCCGACGTGACGAGTCTCCGCAACATCAAAACATGGGAGGCGTTTTTTGTGGTCGCCCGCTCTTGCTCTCGTCGACCCAGCTCAGGGCTCTTCAAACGTGGCCCTTGGATGACTTGCGGACTTCAGCTCCCAGAATGTGCCTGGCGGAGGTATTCTGGGAGTTGGGAAGTCCACCAGCCTCCTAAAAGGGCCAAGTGTGAAGACCCTTGACCTAGCGGCTCTTTGGAAGAGTTGGCTCCCGGTTCTCTTTGTCTGCTGAGGTGCTTTGGGCAGCGGGTGGGTGGGGGTGGCTCTTCTCTTGCCCATCTATGATTCCTCCTGTCTTAACGTCGAATGTGGCGTCACGACACCCTGGAGACGGGGAGGCGAGCAGGAAAGGCAGGCCAGGGACAACCAGGCAAAAGAGTTCCCAGCTTGCCTGGAAGACTCCCTTCAGGAAACTCAGCCTGCCCCGGGTGGGGCGGAGGGGCGGGGATTTGTCTGGAATTCAGGGGATTGAAAGGCTCCAGGACTTTCCCAACTCTTCCTTTTTCTACTGCCTTCCAATCTCCTTCCTCTCGTGCCCGGATGGAACCCAGGGTCCGGGAGGCGGCTAGGTGCCGGTCGGGGTCCTTGCGGGGCGGGGTGGAAGGAAATCCCGGCTCCCGTCGCTTGCCAACGTTGCTTTCTCTTCTCTGCGGCAGGCTCCCTACCCGGCGGGACAGAACGCCGCGCCCACCACGCTGGTGTACCCCCAGGCCCCGCAGGCGATGAACACCCAGCCTCAGACCCGCTCTCCGGTAAGTCGGCTCAAAACGGTGGCTCAGCCTCTACTCGCCTCCCCGCTGGGGTGGCTGCTGCTGTCGGAGGAGTCCTTGCTTCACCGCCGTTGGGGAGAAGGGGGAAAAAAGACTTGGGCTCTGTGTATTTCTGACCCCCACCCCCCGTCTCTCGTGTGACCCCCGTTGTTAACACTGCAGCGTAAATGCAACACACACACACACACGTACGTCCCTCTTTTTCCCCCCTTACGAATTCTCGCTCAGCACCTGTGGGAACTTTGCCAAAAGGTGTGGAGGGGGGTCTGCTGCCAGAGGAGCTTGTGGCCATCTCCCTTGCCCCAGATTGGATGTCCTGGTGATCCTGGCCCTTTTTTGCACCACGAGGCTGGTGGGTGGGGGGGGGGGAGAGAACCGTATGGGCGTGTGCCTTTCATAAAATAAAATAAAATTAAAAAAGACGGTTAGCTGTGGTGATAGCCATCCTCTGCCCTTACTCGTCACTCCCCCTCCACCCGGCGCCTTGAGCAGCCGTGGGACAGAGGAGTAGGGGCAGGCCTTTGGTTTCCAGCTGCCTGTTCTGGCTTTGAGGTAGGGGCTTCCTCAGCCAGACCCCAGTTGTGATCTCTGGCGAGCCAGTTTCTTCGGAGGAGAAGGAGGATGCGGCGTCGAGCAAGACTAAGGACGGCTGGCTAGAGTCTGACCTGCCTCGGGGAGCACCTCTCTTAAATCGGTTTTCTTGACAGCCCGGCCGAGCAGTGCCCATCCCCTCCCTCGGCCCTTGGAAGCGGAGGAAGGTTTTGGAACAGTGTCCGGCTTACAGGTCCTTGGCGGGAAGAGGCTGGATAAAATACTACTTTGTAAGCAATACGACAAACTGTACTTAACTCCTTTCTCCCAGACAGTCGTGCCCACGGCACTGCTTCCATTCGGTCGCCCCCCCCCCTTTTTTTTTTTTCCGTTTCCTCCCCGATTGTCGACTGATCTACAGAAAAGCCCTGGTGTTGTGGTTTTTGTTTTTATGTGTTTTGTTTTTTTTGTTTTTCTCCTTCCCCCCTTTTGGGCAAAGGAGCCGTGTTTTTAACGTCGGGCCCAGGTTGGGTCTCCGGATACCTGGCCAGGCTCCGGCTACGTGAACTGTTCCAAGGCAAGGAGACCCGGAGGCAGGGCTGCCAACTCAATCCCAAGACCGACCGCCCCGCAGGAAAGGCCCGCGGCGTTTTCTAGCCCTGGGCGAGGACGGGCATTGAATCGCCCCGGCCGATTTGAGGCAAATTGGATCGGGCACCCCCCCCCCCCCGGGCAGAAGAGAACGGGGTAGAAACGGCCTAGAAGCCGTCAGTCATTTTTTTTTTTTTCCTGTGGTCACGAACAATTCTTCCCCCCCCCCTAAAAATATTATCCTGTGTGCAATTCTTTATTATTATTATTATTATTATTATTGGTGCCATCTCCTGCCTCTCATTGCCACCCCATGACTAAAAATTGCTCACACTTAACATTTCATTCTCCCATCCCCACCCTTGCGCAAGTCCAAAACAAATGCAATTTCGGCTGCTCTCCAATCCCTCTCGCATTTTGTTCTGGGCTTGGTTGCATTGGTTTCTCATTCCTTTCCCCCCCCCCCGAACCCCGAATCCCGCCCGGTCCTGGGGGAGGGGTGCTGAGGGGCTGGCGGGGTCACAGCTGGTGGCCTTGTGTCCATTTCCCTGTTGGGTAACAAAGGGCAGCAGCACGGGCTTCTGTGCCCATGGGGACCCCATTTTCTTTGCCCTTCGGAGCCTGGGGGAGCAGCTCTAGCGCCTCCCCCCCCCCCGACTGCACCAGCTGGCTTTGCCACCTTCCCAGGCGCATCCAAACCCGCCTCTCGCCACGTGTGCCAGCTGCCACGAGGCAAAAGGGAGGCCGGGCCTAACCGCTTTGGGTTGCTTTTTACGGCAACTTGACCGGAGGAGTTGCCAAACCACCCAGCTGGGCGTGCGAAGGGCAGTTCCCAATTGCGGGGCTTCCCTTAAGCATGGGAGGCGGGGGGTGGGTGGGTTTCCCCTTCCCAACCACACTCCAGCCTCCAGTGGGCGACACTGGGAGCCCGATAGGCTCCTCCCCCCCCCAGGAAACGAACCCCCGAAAAGTCTCTGAGCCACGAGTGACTACAGTTTGTTCTGTTGCTTACAGCTCCGGAGGAAGACGTCGGCCAGTAGCTGACGGCAGCCAGCAGGAAATTAGGCTAGCTTGTTTCTTTCCCTAAAAGTTTGGCGTTGGAGTGCTTTTTTGGGGTAGCTTAGCGTCCTCGAGTTTCCCCAAATGTTTTGCAAAGAGGGACGGGCGGGGGGGGCGTGTCCGCCCTGCAATTTGGCTGGAGAGGACTCGGCTTGTCTTGAATATTCCTCTGGAGAGGAAAGAGGGGGAGGCCAGGGGTGACCTTGGTTGGAGAGAGGGGCCGGGGAAGGCTGGCGGCTTCAGAGTCCCCCCCCCCCATTCCAGGGAACCAAAAGATCTTTCTGCTGGCACTCGCCCGTCCCGTTTTTGTGCGCTCCTCTTCGGGCTCCTGGATAGGATTTGGGCCGTCGGCCGTTTTTGTTTGCATTCGTACAAGCCGGTTTTTTTGGGGGGGGTTTGAGAAAATAGGAGGAGGTCATCTTTCTCCAACCGTCCTGCCTGCAGCTACTCTATGGATTTATTTCGAGCAAGCATCCGTACCCCCTGCCGGTCGGTCGGTGGGTCGGCCCATTTGGCAGAACAATAAAAAGAGGCAGTCAGAAAGATTTAAGAGTGCAAAAAAAGGGGGGGGGGAGAAACGAGGGAAGGGCGAGGAGGGTGAAGGGAGACCTTGACTTGTCAACTCCCGGCTTTTCACGGCCAGCCTTTTGTGCCGAGGTGGTGCTGGAGATGAGGACTCCTGTGATTCACGATGGGGGGGCTGGAAGGAAAGACGGTTGCTCTTTGGGTGGGCGGCCGCCCGACCGAAAGGCTGGGCTATTAAAGCTGGCAGGGCAGAACACTGGGCTGCTTCTCCCCCCCCCTTCCTCCACTTTCAGTTCCCGGCTGTTGCTCTGGACCCCCCTCCCTTGGGAACACTCAGCCCAATTGCCCCACCCCACCCCAATGCACTAGTGGGGGGTGGGCTTTCCCAGGGCTGCCTCTCGGGAGCAAGGGGCAGCGCCCTTGTCCTGGCCACCGGTTCACCCCTGGGGTCAGCTGGGGTCGCTGTGCCCCTCCCTCTGTGTGCTGCAGCTGCGCTTCCTCCCAGTGCTCTTTTATTTCCTCATCTCTTCATTTACGCACCCCCCACCCCACCCCACCCCCTCATGGGTTTCATTTGCATAGAGTGTGACACGTTGGCCTTTTGTTGTGTTTCTGACTCTCTGTGCCTTCCCTTTTTTTGTGTGTGTGTGTGTTTGTGTTTCTCCCGCTTCTCCTCAGTTCGCAGCCGGGCCTCGACCTGCCCACCACCAGGTACAGTACCTTCCTTGCCCCCCTCCCCCTCTTTTCTCCCTCTGCTACACAGCCTGGTTGCGGGATCTGGGGCAGCGGGGGGGGGGGGGCGTTCCGGCTGGCTAGCTAGCCGGCCCTCTTCCTCCTCCTCCTCCTGCAAATTCTGAAGGATGCTCTTCGGGAAGGGCCGGCTCCACTTTCTAACAGCTACTAATTCCCTTCGAGAAGATAGGGTGGGGTAGGGTGGGGTTTGTAGTTCTCCCTGTAGCCTGGGGAGCAGGGGAGACTGACCCCCTACCCACGACCACTTGTAACAAGCTGCCCTTCTGTTCTTCCCCTTTCGTGTCCCTGCGGATGGGGTTGGTGGTAGTGTGAGGAGGAGGAGGTCTAATACAGAAGAAGAGCTGCAGCTGGGGCCGCTGAATTGCAGTTAGGAAAGCAGGCCCTGGCCTCTCGTAGCCAAGACCCCACCCACACACACACACACAAAACCTGATAAGCCAAATTATCACATGATGCTGGTGTTCTGGCCCAGACGTGAGCATCTGTGAGTCTCGTGCGAGAACTCAAAAAAAAAAGGGGTGGTGGTGACGATTGTGAGACGCGGCACGATTTGGCTGCGGTAGCCTCTTTCTACTTAACAATATTGGGGCTCCACGGGTGCCACCAAGGAGCGTCGGGGTTGCCGTTTTGCTGAATTCCTGGTGTGGATGAGAGAGAGTCCACAGGGGCTTCTCCTCCCCCCCCCTGTCTGTAACCCCCCCCTTTCTGTGCCCTTGAGGTCTAGGAAAGGACGTTTCGGGCTGTTGCACGTTGGAGCTATCCCGGCTGAGCCCAGGCGGGTGGAGCGTCGCAGATCTGGATAGATAGGGAAGTAGCTGTTAGAAAGGCCGACCGCTGGGGGCTCCTTGCCGGCACCCTAAGTAGCAGGCAGCATCCGACAGGAGGCATCTCGCATCTCTCGTTTATGCGCTCGATTAATTATACGTAGAGGTTACTGTGCAAAACGGCGCAAGGCGCCTTTCGATCTTCATGCGCACCATGAAACAAAAAAGTAGCTAGAAGCAGTTCGAGGTGGCTTGGTCCCAGAACTGGATGCGAGCTGAAAATGGATCACGAGCTGAAGTTCAGAGCCTTGTTACGACTTTCCCGGGGTTTTTTGTTTTTTGTTTTGGTGGGGGGAGGGTTTTGCTGTGAGGGTCAGAGGTGGCCCCCTGCCCAAGTGCTGGCCGTAATGGAAGACGCCCAACGCTGCCGCCAGGATCCCTGTCAGTCCCTGCGAGGCCAAAGCACTGGCTTTTGGGGCAGTGAGGTCATCCGACAAATGGCTTGTGTCCAACCTCCGACGCAAGCACGTGGCGTCACAGCGCTTGTGTGATCATCTTGTCATTCCCCCACACACACACCCAACAAATGCCCATAAACTCTGGGTTGGTTTGATCGATACTGGCTGAATGTTTGTGGGGGACACGCCCCCCCCATCCTCCCGGTTTCGTGGTCTTCCCCAGAGCCTTTTGCTCGTTGCCCTTCCGTGCTTTGGCGGTGGCGTCTGACCACATGCGACGTTTGTGCTAAGCTGCCTCCTCCTCCAAATCCCTGACAGGCAACTAGCAGGAGCCCTTTGCACCTCGGGGCGCCACGCCAAGCTGTTAAGAAGCAACCGTGGGGAGGGGTGTGCGTGCGTGTGTGTGTGTGTGTGAAAGAACGGAATGGTTATGGGTGACAGAAAGAGGGAGGGGGGAGCCTAAAACCCACTGTTTGCTCGGAGGGCGGCTTCCCCACTGGCTGAGATCTGCCAGATCTCTCCGTTGGCTTCTGCTTTGCCCATCCCAATCCGTCAGCCCCTTTTTCGGCGAGCTGCTGAGTGTGGAGACGCTGGCCTGGCCTTGTCACGTTGGGGACAGCAAGGGGATGGTTCCCCCCCTCCCTCCCTGTTCTTTCCCCACGTATTAGTCGGCCCTACAGGTGGAGGCGAGGTGAGGGAAGGGGTTCTGCTTCTGGGTTTCCACGAAGCGGAGCAGAGCTTTCCAGGCGCAGCCAGGTGCCCCAGCTTTCTCTCCTGGCCTGGGCAGGGCAGCCTTCCCAAGGGAAGGCAGCAAAAGGAGAAGCTGGCTGGATCCAATCGGACTTTAGGGGATTAAAAGATACACCACAAACACCCCACCACCTGCCCTCTTTGGGCAGATGATTTACCACTGGCTTGCTCTGGGGTTTTGCCGGGCAGTTTCCCAGCAATTCTCAATTAGTCCTGACCAGCAGGGCAGGTGTGAGTGGTGGTGGTCTTGGGGAGTGAGTCCCAGGAATGCTGGTTTTTATGGCTCCTGTCCCATCCACCCTCCGGCGGGGATGAACCCTGCTCTGCTTCTCCAAATGAGATGAAGTGGGGAACTGGTGCGTGTCCCAGGCTGGCCCCCGTTTGGGCTGGGAGTGCCCATCCGATGTTTGTGGGTGCCCGTTAGCTCTCCTTTCTGCTGTGCGCTCTGGGCTCCCCCAAGGCAGCAGGAAAGAGCGCCCGCAGGAGGTTGCCGATTGGCTCCTCTCGGGACAGATCCCGTGGGCGCCTGGTGCGCAGGCAGCTCCATCCAGGGTGTTCTCCTGGGTGCCGCGGAGGTTAGCTGGCCAGGCCGATTGGGCCAGGGTCCTCCCTTGCATGCTGGCCCCTCCCTCCTGACCTGTCAGCTGTTCCACCGGTCTTTCTTTTTATTTCCTGCTGCTTCGTTGTTGAAGGGAGGATTCAGACCGATCCAGGTAACTTTTTTCCCCTACCGGCTCTGCATGGCCCGACTGTCTCTCGGTCCCCCCTCCGTGACGGTTGACGCTTGACACCCCATCCTGGACTTTGCACCCGAGACAGAGTCTACACCCGTCAAAAAAGGCTACCTTACCAGAGCTCTTTGCCCCCCTCCCCCCCAGTTGATGGTCTTGGGGATGGGGATAATTTAAAGCCAGGTTGCCCCCTTTTTATCTTTTTATTTTTTTAAAAGAAGACTTCCGCAAGGTAACCTCAGAGAAGGCCCCGTGCGGGGAATCCTGTGGGCCTGTTTGCACCAAGAAGGTTCGGTCCGGGTCCCGCCTCGGTCCCGCTGCTCCAGGGACGTGGGTCTTCTTAAGCGAGGGCTGCCTAGCTTTCCGCCTTTTCTGGTGCCGATGGTCTACTAACCCAACGGGTTCCTCGCTTGCCTCCCCCCAGTTTTTCCAGAGGCCTCAAATCCAGCCCCCTCGAGCCACGATCCAGAACAGCAGCCCCTCCCTCCGCCCGGGTGCACAAACCCCCACGGCGGTCTATCAGACCAATCAGCACATCATGATGGTCAACCACCTCCCGATGCCCTATCCGATGCCTCAGGGGCCCCAGTACTGTATCCCACAGGTAAGGGGGGGTTGCTGCTGCTGTTCCGGGGGGGGGACGGGGAGGGGCGGCTTTGTTGTGGGCTTCCTCCACTTCCCTGTCCTTGATAACATTGGCCAGTTTGTAAGCTTTGGCTGGGAGAGGGCTGGGTGTGCCACCCTCGGAAAAACAGTGGCAGTTGCGCTGGGTGGCTTCGCCCGGCGGGCATCGCGAGCCCTCTGTGGTCCTGCCTGGTTTTTCAGGGCTGCTTCTGGAGGACGAAGACTATGGGGGGGGGGGGGGTTGGAGGAAGGCAGAGCTTTCCCACAGGCTCAGCAGGTGGAATGCCCACCCTCCCTCTAGGCTGCTGCCACTTTCCAGCCAGAGGCCTGCTTTGTATTCCCCCCCCCCCCTGGAGAGAGTGTGTGTTGCTCCTTTCTCACCCAGCCCTTTCTGTTGTGTCCTCCTCCTTCCACAGTATCGACACAGCGGTCCTCCTTACGTGGGGCCTCCACAACAGTATCCCGTTCAGCCCCCAGGGCCCGGCCCCTTCTATCCGGGACCGGGGCCTGGAGAATTCCCCAATGCCTACGGTAAGATGTTCCTAAGTGAAATAGGCTGCTTTTGGTCCCTTTACCCCACCCCACCCCTGTTACATCTGTCCAGCCTCAAGGGGGTGGGGGTTCATCCCAGAGCTCCTGAAGGGTGTCTGAATGGCTCCTGGCTTGGGGAAGGTTGGCTGACCCGAAAAAGGGGGCTCAAGTGGCTGCGTTCAGCCCCAGCCAGACGGGCCTTTCCCCTCCCCCCCTTCCTTCGTTCCAGGAGCCCCTTTCTATCCGAGTCAGCCGGTGTATCAGTCGACACCCATCATAGTGCCTACCCCCCAACAGCAGCCCCTCCCGCCCACCAAGCGGGAGAAGAAGACGGTAAGCGCTCTCCGCAGAGGGTGGGGGGCTTCCCACGGCTGGAGTGGTTCCCCAGCCAGGTTGCTGGATGCAGCGTCCCCGAGGGGCGACGTCCAGTAGGTCACAGGGATGGCTTCGGGAAGCCCTTTGGCTGGCTCAGGGACTGGCTGGGTGTTTTAGCTCTTCGGTTGGCCCCAGGAGGGCATCGGAGGGCGGCTTCGTCTGATCTCCGTTGCCTGGGTATAGTCAAGAGTACCGAAGCAGGTCGGAAGATCTGAGTAGAGAAGAGAGCTCAGCGGCTTCCTTGCCTTTGTGTGCCAGATCCGCATCCGGGATCCGAATCAAGGGGGCAAAGACATAACAGAAGAAATTATGTCTGGCGGAGGGAGCAGGAACCCCACGCCTCCTGCGGTCCGGCCCACCTCTACCCCTACACCTCCTCAGGTAACCAGCCCGCCGCCCCCCCCCCCCGGGGGTCCTTTCTCCAGAGGAATCCACATTGCAAAACATGTGCTTGGAGCATCTTTGTAGTAGCTGCGGTTGTGCCTCAGCTGCCCCAAAGAGAGAAAGAGGGTCTGCACCACGGGTTGTCCTCGACTTAACAGCCACACTTGAGCCCAACGTTTCTGTTGCTGAGCGAGACGACGTTTCTGTTGTTATGCGAATCACGGCAGTTGTTAAATTAGTCACACGGCCGCTTAAGGGAACACGGCTCCCCCATTGTGACTCTGCTTGTCAGAAGGTTGCAAACGGTGATCATGTGAGCCGCACCACCACCACCACCCCCGGGACGCTGCCCCCGTTGTAAATATGAGCCAGTCGCCCAGTGGCCAGGTTGGATCCCATGACCACACAGGTCGTGAGTGCAAAAAACAGTCATAAGTTCCCTTTTTCCAGTGACCTAACATCGAACGGCCACTAAGCGAGGACTGCCTGCGGTTCTTTGTCCTGTAGAGACATGTGCAGCCTGTCTTCTGGGCCCTTGTGGGTCTGGAGAGAAAAGCTCAGGATTTCTAACGGAGCTGCCCTGCCCGAATCTGAACCCAGAACCGAACAAACAGGACAGCCGCAATGGCTTCGGCCTGCAGGGATCCACCCTACGGCCATCGGCCGCGGCATCGGTGGCGGGCAGCCCCCTGTCTCCCCCATTCCTACCCCCATCCAGTGGGTCAGGATCTTTGGATGAAGGGCGGAGAAACTCCACGGGGGCTTCGTCAGGGGAAGCCAGTGCCCTAGGGAATTGGCCTGTCTGTTGAGCTCTGGGAGCTTAGAAGGATGGGGTGGGGTGGGGTGGGTGGGCTTTCCCCTAACCCAGGATCCCCGGCTCATTGCCCGGGGTGGGATGGGGGGCGCAAGATGCATGGAGAACTGTGCCCCTGTTGTCTTCGACGTTGGCGATAGTAACCATCTTTCTCTTCCCACTTCGTTCTTCCGCCGCTTTACTCCGTCCCTCCCTCCTCGCGTGCCTTTTTTTCTCTCTCCACCACGTACATTACGGTTTTGTTCTCTTCCTTTCCCACCCCCACCCCCTCCCCAAATTATATTGTTGTTTTTTTCTCACCTGTCTCTTCCCTCCCTTCTTTTTCCTGCTTTGCTGGCTTGCGTTCGGCTTCGGCTAGTCTTTCTGTTCGCACGCTCATTGTTATCACCCTTTTTTGTACTTCCCATCTCAGCAGCAGCTGCCCAGCCAGGCCCCTGAGCACAGCCCGGTGGTCTGCGGGACTGTGGAGAACTCTCCCCTCCCGGCCAGCGGCCCCAGCGCGGCGACGGGCGGCCTCAAGCAAGGTGGGTGGATGGACGGCTCGTCCTGGTTGGAGAGAGAGGTGGGTCTCGTGTGTCCCCCCCCACCCCGGCCAGGATCTTTGGGGGCAGAGGAGAGGCTGAGCCACCCTCTGGCTTGCCAGAGGACAAGAGGGGAATTGTTTGTCTCAAGCCCCATCCGAGCAGCCGACGTCTGCAAAGACCCCAAAGGACGCAGGGAAGCCGAAATCCAACGGTCGGGACAGGCCGCTGCCCCAGCCATGTCCCCAAGGCCTTTTTTTCAGCACCCAAACCTGAGCTGGACCCTGCTCTTGGGAGAGCTGGTCCGAAACGTGCCCCTTTGCGCCCCCACCCCACCCTTCCGGGGCCCTGCTTCGACGTAGCCCCAGCCCTGCTGAGCTGCTCCCAGGCTTCCATCCGGAAGGAGTGCAGAGAGGATGGGATTTGTGTGTTTGTATGTGTGTGTGTGTGTGTGTGTGTGTGTGTGTAGGGGCATATAGGACTTGGTCCCCCTTGGTTTCCTGGTTTAAATTTTAACGTTCATTTCTGTCCGTCGCTAATACTACACGTGCCACACATGCCCGGTCTTCTCCCGGAAGATAAAAGGGTGGTTTACTTACTTTGTTTTGAAAGTGCCGCAAGGAAATCGAATACCATAGACGCTGCTTCGTGCTGCTATATCCCCACCAGGACCATCTCCTCACCATGTTGTTTGACCAGCCTGGCCCTCCCCACCCCCCTCTCTCCCACCTCCCGACTGTTGGATCCACCTTCCCTTGTCTTTCAAACGTGGGTGGCAAACGCTCCTTCCTGAAATGATTGGCTTGTTGGTTGACTGAAGTTTCAAAGCCCAGAGGGAAAGGGCAGCTTAGCCGGGCCCCCGTTTGGCCCAGCGAGGAGCCCCCAACCTGCAAGGGTGCCGTGGCTTCAGAACAGCCGTGCCCCCACCCCCAAAGCAGCAAACTCTTCCTCCTGCCTCTGTCCAGCGACTCTCGGGGGCGGGGGGGCGCTACCCCTGGCTGTGAAAAAATTGGGGGCTTTGCATCGTGGCCCATCCCTTCAGGCTTGGCCTGCCCGAGGTTGAAACGAATCGTGGGGCATTTCTGTGGGGTTCCCCTCTTGCGGGCTTTGGCAGAGAGGCACGCCGAGGAGAGCTGCAGCCGGTGGGCCTTGCAGGGGAGAGGGGGGGGGGGCAGCGTCCGTCGGCTCTGGCAGGGCTGGGCTCTTGTAATTCTGCCTTTCTCCTTTTCCCCAGAAGAGAAGCCTAAAACAGATCCAGTATTAAAATCTCCTTCCCCTGCCCTCAGACCAGAGCCGAGTGGAGAGAGGAAAGAGCAAGCGGGCCTGGCTGCGGAGACCACCCCCCCCTGCCCAGAGACCTCCTCGGAGCCTCCTGGTCCTGCCGGAGCCCCCTCTCTTGCGGTCGTGCCCCCCAGCAGGTCGCCGCTTGCATCCGGCTCGCAGGAGGGCTGCGAACTGGCTTCTTCCCCGCCACGGGAGGCTCCTCCGCCGGCCAGGGCTGGGCCCGGCCTGGAATTGCCCAGCTGCCCCCTGGCGGAGGAGGAGGAGGAGGCCGACCCGGAGAGATGCCGGGAGCCCTCTAGGATAGCCCCCAGCGACCTGCGCCAGACTCCTAGTGCTAATCTCATTAATGAACTCAACGGGCTTCCCGAAAGGCTAACGCTGGACGACGGCGTCCCGGAACCGGGCGGAGCGAAGGAAGCTGGGCCGCCAGCCCTGCAAGTGGCGAGTCAAGAACCGGAGGTGGAATTCGCGCCGCCGGCTGCTGCTACTGCCGCCGCCACCTCCGTGGCTCTTCTTCCCAGCCCTCCCTCGCCGCCTCCGAGGCCCCCCCACTCTCCCCTTGCCCTGCCGGTGGCTCCGGGCCCCTGTCTTCCCCCGTCTCCTCCCTGCTCGCCTTCCCCTCCTCTCCTGCCGGGGGGTGGTGCTCCCCCCGCCCTCCAGGGGGGCTTGGACAGAGAGGAGCCCCCCGAACTGACTCTGAGCAGCGAAGACGCTCCCGAAGCGAAAGACGAACCGGAGGTGGATGGCCGGCCGGAAGAAGAGGAGGAGGAGGAGGAGGAAGAGGAGGAGGAGGAGGAGAACGACTTCCAGGACTTGAGCGCCAAGAGAGGCCTGGGAGGAGGTGGGTCAGCGTGCGCGAGGCTGGGCCTTTCCCTCCTGGGAGAATGGGGTGGGGGAATGGGGCAGGGCTCAGCAAGAGTCTCCCTCCGCCAGACCTGCTTTGGGGGCTGGGCAGTGACCTCTTCTCCATCTGCTTGGTAGCCCCGACAGTTGCAGCTGCACCAAAGACGTGGAAGAAACCAAAAGAAGAGAGCCAGGCGGCCGAGGAAGGGCTGGAGGCGGGGCCTGAGGAGGTGAGGGTCCTCTTCCCCACAGTGGCCTGTTGTGCCTGGAGGGCCCTCCGTGGGTGCCATCTGTGCTCAACTGGGGTGGGTTTGGGGGAGGGGGAGAGGCTAGTGGGTCAAAGAGGGTGTGTGTGTGGTAACGCGGCCTGGCCTCTTGCTTCAGCCTCAGGCAGAAGAGGCGGCCCTCGAAGGGGAGCGGATCCCCGAAACCAAGCCAGAGGCCGGCAGTCTCGGCAGGGCCTCTCCGTCCGACCTGGCAGTAGTCAATGCTGCTGCTGCTGCTGCGACAACGACGGCGGAAGAGAACGGCGAGCAGGAAGGAGCGTCTCTCCGCAACGGGGCCGAGGAGGTTTCCGAGCGGGAAGGAGGCTGCGCGGAGAGCACCAGCGAAGTCCCCGTCTGCCGGCACAAGCCAGGTAGCCTCTCTCGCCGGCCTGGTCTCTGAGCTCAGAGAAGGGAACACACACACACACATACACACACACACACACATGGTAGAACCCCTTGCCGCCAACCTCACAGGAATGGGGAATGGAAAGGATGGTCCAAAGAGAGAGAGCCTCTCTCTTGGGGAAGCGGGGAAAGGTCCGAGCGGGGGACAGCCTGCCTCCTGCAGGGCCAGGATCCAGAAGTGGGATGTGCCTGATGGGCCAGGGGGGGATTAGCTTTCGAGGGCCAGGCCTGCTGTGGTCGCAGAGGGGGAAGACGAGGAGGGCTGTTAGAGACACCTGGCCCCCAGCTACTTTGCCTGCTGCTCCACCCCTCTCCTTCCAGAAGAAAGTCAGAATTTCAGGAGGTGGGGGGGCTGTTTCACCCTTTCAGAGGGACCCAGGGGATTCCGGAATAGCTCCGTTGCCGCATCCCTCCGTCGGGAACCGAACGGCGTGTTAGGTGCACGGTCTCCGAGCCCGTTTCCCCAGTTGTATCGCCGTAATGGTCATTGGCCCCAAAGTAGCCATGGTCAGCCAGGCACGGGACGGAAGCTCCCCTTGCCACTCTATTAGCCTCTTTGAAGTGGGGGGAGGGAAACTTCAGGGCAGCCTGGGATGGTCTGGTTGCCCGCTTTCGCCCAGCTGCCCACTCCCGAGAGGTAAGCTTGGCTGCGAGAGCAACGTTTCTGCCGCTACAGAACCAGGGAAGCCTCCGGACACCGAAGGGAAGAGGCAGTACGACCGGGACTTCCTGCTCGAGTTCCAGTTCATGCCTGCCTGCATCCAGAAGCCGGAGGGGCTCCCGCCAATCAGCGACGTCGTCCTTGATAAGGTCAGCAGCCTGTGAGTCAGTTGGGCACTAGAGGAGTGGATCACCCCACCCACCCCGTCCCCCTCCTTCCATTTTTCTGTCTTTCAGCCCCTGAACAGGAGATCAAGGAGGGCTGGACTGAAGGCCCAGCAGCCGAGAAGGGAGGGGGTGGGGGTCACCTCCCTGCCCTGCATCATCCCTCCCTCTCTTTTCCGCCCACGCAGATGAACCAGCCCAAACTGCCTCTTCGAACGTTGGACTCTCGGATCTTGGCCCGGGGTCCGGACTTCACCCCGGCCTTTGCTGATTTCGGAAGACCGGTCTCCGGTGCGCGGGGCAGCGCTGTAAGTCAGCCCCACCTTTGCTTTGCATTGCTCCTCGGCCTCCTGCTCTGCGCCTGCTCAGCCAGGGCCCCGGCCGGCACCCAGGGAGAGGTTTGGCTCTGCTCTTTCTCTTCCTTGCTTTTCTCCTCCGCCTGGTTCCCCAGCGCTCCGCTCCACTCTGCTCTTCTTTCCCTCCCTCCGAAGCTCGGACCTCCCTCCACCCCCCCCCCCCCCGATGCCTTCCCAAAGTGCCACTCCTTCTGCTGTCTCTGCTTTTGCTCCTCGGAGTTTGGTCCAAAGGCGGCCTGGAAAACGAGCGGGGAGGGCAGTGGCTGCGCAGGGAATCAGCTGGCTGTCCAGGGGCCACAGAATTTCTTTCCCCCCCCCTTCCCCCCAAATTATCTTCCCTGGTCTGGCTGCCTGGGCTGAGTGGCTCCCCTCCTTCCTTCGTTCCTTCAGGCCTGCAAAGTGCAGCCCCCACCCGGACTCCCCTCCGGCACTCGGTGTGGCACCCCAGCATGCCCTTTGTTGGTCTCGTCTCACCCACAGATGAGAAATCTGCCGATAGGGGTAAGCCTTCTTGCTGCCCCCTCCCCGTCCCCACCCGGGGGGGCGGGCCCTTCAGCCTCCATTTCCTCTCCCCTCCCTCCCTCCCTCCCCTGCCGAAGGAGCCGAGACTCCTCGCAGGCCATGGTTGACGTGGCGCCGGCCTTGCGCTGCATCAGGGCTGGGGGGGGGTGGGGGACGTCCCCTGCAGAGGGCACGCTAGACTTCGGTCCTCAGCCAGATTCACCCGAGGCTGCTGTCCGCAGTTCTGGGCCAGGGGGAGACCAGGTGAGCCCTCTTGAGCCCCTTGGCTTCTCCAGGTGTGTCTGGTTGCAGCCCTGAGAGCCACACTGGGGAGGCCCTGCCGCTCTGCCCCCTTGCCCTGGCCTGGTAATCCAGGGAACAACGGGCAAGGCGCTTGGCTTAGGGACGGCCCGCTCTGTCCTTAGGCAGCAGCCAGTGGCTCGGGCCATCGCCATCTGCCTTACAGCAGCAGGAGCCTTTGTCGCTGGTGGGCAGGCTGGGGCCGGGACCTGATTCTCGGCTGCCGCAGTTGCCCGGGGAAGGGGCGCACCCTCGCGCAACTCTTCCGACCCATGGCTGGGTGGGGTTTTGCTGACCGAGGGAGCCGCGGGTTGGGTTCGTTCCAAAGAGCGAATAAACAGAAACCCAGTATGAACCTAATTAACGAAGCTTTACTGATCCATCCAGTACGCTTCCCATCAGCAAATGGTGAGAGCACCTGTCTAGTGGGCCAGTTTTGCAAGCCTTCTTCCCCTCCCCTCCCCGTTCCCTCCCGTCGCTGGCTTCCCCAAGAAATAGCTGCAGCTGCAGAAGTTGGGCGTCAGCAAGGGAAGGTTACGCGTTAGCGAGGAGGAGTAGCGAAGAATTTAGCCGAGACCCCCGACTACGTGCCCACGGGAATAAGAGGGATCCTTGTCCCTTACTTGGTCTCCCAAGTCCGGTCAGCGTTAAATGGGAGAACCTTTTTTTTTTAATCCCATTTATATCCTGCCCTTCTCCGAAGACTCAGGGCGGCTTACAAGCTTAGCAGTAGCCTTCATTCTATGTAGATGCCTGCTTATTAGGGCTTTCACACCCCCCCCGAGCGGCATTATTACAAAGTCAGCTTAATTGCCCCCAACAATTTGGGTCCTCATTTTACCTACCTTGGAAGGATGGAAGGCTGAGTCAATCTTGAGCCTGGTGGGACTCGAACCTGCACTAATTGCAGGCAGCTGGTGTTACTTAAGGAGGCATTAGCCCACTGCTCCACCAAGGCTCTTTGGCAGCGTGCCGGGGAAATTCCTTGCTGTCTTTCTGGATCAATCCTGTTATTTTGGCGGCATTTGCATGGGTGCCTGGGCAGATCCTCCGGCTTGCTCCATTTGGCTGCTGCAGTGCTGGCCGCGTGCGTTTTGGAGAGCAGTGGGCTTAGCAAGCAGGAGGAGAAAACAGGGAAGATTTAGCCTCCCGCTTCCCCAGACTGACGGGGGTTCTACTTTGGCGTTTGTGAGCGTGGGTTTTGTGGCTGGGCTCGAAACGCGCATTTTCCGTGGCTGCCTGTTCCGTGGTGATGACCGCTGCGTTTCGGCTGTGATGTATTTAAAATGCAAATAACCCCTCTCCCTCCCAAGCACTCAACATAAGGAAAACCTGTTTCCCTAACAACGAGGTTGTTAGAATTGCAAAGCTGGGTTTGGGGCTTTTCAGAAAGCAACCGACTGTCCCGCAATCAGCAAATGCAGTCAGGGACGTCCTGGCCCGCTGGACGCCGATTGCAAAGATTCCGCCTTGACTTCCCCAGTTGTGGCATTTCTGTGCGCCAGGCGCTGTCCGTCTTCCGTTCCTGGACCCCAGCAGACCTTTCGGGTACTGGTTCGATGAGGGTGCTGCTGTTGACGAGATTTCATCCTCGTTCCTACACCATTCCGTCTTTCTGGACCAAAATCCTTTTGCTGACAGTTTCGCAGTCAGGAACGTTAATAATAATAATAAAAAAAGAGTTAACTCATTCAGAGGGCAGCACCAGAGGGCGGTTTGTTTGTGACCGGAGTGCAGCTTGTTTTCCTCCCTTTGTGTGATAGCCGGACGGCTCATTTTTCTCTCAGCTGCTGAACGTCGGGCCACGGAGATCTCAGCCGAGCCAGAGGAGGGAACCCAGGAAGATCATCACGGTGTGCCTCAAAGAGGACGTCCACCTCAAGAAAGCCGAGAACGCCTGGAAGCCAAACCTGAAGAGAGAGAGCCATGTGGAGGATCCCGAGAGCATCAAAACCCAGGTTTGGAGCGGGGGGTTGCTCAGAGAGACGATGAGGAGCCAGCCCTGCAGTTGGGCTGGTGCCAGTGGTGGGATTCAGCCGGTCCGCACCGGTTCGGAAGAAACGGTAGCTAAATTTTGTTGAGTTTGGAGAACCGGCTGAACCCACGCTGCTGTTCTAGGCCTGGGAGGAGGTCTCCCAGGCCTAGAACGGCCCACCGGAAGTGCGTGGATGTCACTTCCGGAAGTCTGTGCTAGGCCTCGGGAGGTCTAGAGGAGGTCTCCCAGGCCTAGAGTGGCCCCCAGGGAGTGCGTGGATGTCGCTTACGGAAGTCTGTGCTAGGCCTCGAAGGTCTAGAGGAGGTTTCCCAGGCCTAGAACGGTCCACCGGAAGTGCGTGGATGTCGCTTCCGGAAGTCTGTGCTAGGCCTTGGAGGTCTAGAAGAGGTCTCCCAGGCCTAGAACGGCCCACCGGAAGTGCGTGGATGTCGCTTCCGGAAGTCTGTGCTAGGCCTTGGAGGTCTAGAGGAGGTCTCCCAGGCCTAGAACGGCCCACCGGAAGTGCGTGGATGTCGCTTCCGGAAGTCTGTGCTAGGCCTCGGAGGTCTAGAGGAGGCCTCCCAGGCCTAGAGCGGCCCACCGGAAGTGCGTGGATGTCGCTTCCGAAAGCCCCTTCTAGGCCTGGAGGAGGCCTCGGAGGCTTAGAACGGCCCCCACGAAGTGCGTGGATGTCACTTCCGGAAGTCCGTTCTAGGCCTCGGAGGCCCAGGCCTGCATCCAATAAGAGAACCAGTTGTTCAGGTATTTGAATCCCACCAGTGGCTGGTGCACATTAAGAGAATAGGACTCCAGCGTCAGGCTGCCACCATCATTTTCGTACGGGCCGGCCTGCTTTCCTCCGCCTTGTTGCGAGGGGAGGGGAGGGAAGGGGCTTCCGTGGCTGCCGATCTGGTTGTCGCTGCCCCGTGGCTGTTTTTTCCTTCCCCTGCCAGTCCAGCCATCAGCTTGGTAGAGGGGTTGGTTTAAAGGGGGGTGGGGGTGGGTTGTCCCTGGGAGCCCCTTTCTCGGCTGGTCTTTCAGGCACGGTTGCGGAGGCTCTCCTTCTCTCCTTCCTTGCAGGAGCTGTTCCGCAAAGTCCGCAGCATCTTGAACAAGCTGACCCCGCAGATGTTCAATCAGCTCATGAAGCAAGTGACCGACCTGACGGTGGACACGGAAGAGAGGCTGAAAGGGGTCATCGACCTGGTGTTCGAGAAGGCCATCGACGAGCCCAGTTTCTCCGTGGCCTACGCCAACATGTGCAGGGGCCTGGTTATGGTAAGGCTGGGGGAGGGCGAGGTCGGAGGGGGCTAGGCGACCCCCCTGGGCTCGGATCCAACTGTGGCCTTCCCTCACGCGGCTGCCGAAAGGCATCCCTGGCTTAACGCCTGTTTGCTCTCTTACCTGCCGCAGCTGAAGGTGCCCATGGCCGACAAGCCCGGCAGCACGGTCAACTTCCGCAAGTTGCTGCTGAACCGTTGCCAGAAAGAGTTTGAGAAGGACAAGGCCGACGACGATGTCTTCGAGAAGAAGCAGAAGGAGCTGGAGGCGGCCACCACCGTGAGTGCGGCGGGGGAGCCTCCCGTCCCTTTCGGTGGCTTCGGCGGCCTTTTGCCTCGAGCGGGAGGAAAGCCTGCCCGCCAGCCGGTCTGGCCAAGGGCAATTGGGAGCGGAGAAAGAGAGAGAACGGCGCTCGGCCACGCCGTGCGTTCGGCCGGCCGGTGGCTCCGTTCCTCAGGCCTCTTTCGTTGCCCCCTCCCAGGCAGAGGAGAGGACTCGGCTTCACGACGAACTGGAGGAGGCCAAGGACAAGGCCCGCAGGCGGTCCATCGGCAACATCAAGTTCATCGGGGAGCTTTTCAAGCTGAGGATGTTGACGGAAGCCATCATGCACGACTGCGTGGTGAAGCTGCTGAAGAACCACGACGAGGAGTCCCTGGAGTGCCTCTGCCGCTTGCTCAACACCATCGGCAAAGACCTGGACTTTGAGAAGGCCAAGGTAGGGGGGGGCGGCTGGGAGCCGGGCTTCGGGATGCCAGAGGTCCCACCCCCTGCGACATGTAGGATTGGCGGGAAAGGGAGGCTGGCATTAGACATCAGCTCTTCCGTTCTCTCTCCAGCCTCGAATGGACCAGTATTTCACTCAAATGGAGAAAATCGTGAAGGAAAGGAAAACCTCCTCGCGCATTCGGTTCATGCTGCAGGATGTCATTGACCTTCGGCAGGTATGTGTCTGCTGAGGTAAGAGGTCGCAGATGGCTCCTGATCCTTCCCCTCCGCCCTTCCTCCTCCTCCTCCTTCGGGAAGCTGGGTGGGCGGTGTGGCTCCAAGCCCGGAGGCAGAGGAGTTTCTGCCCTCTGGCTCTCCTGGGCCTGGCTGTTCCTGGGGATGCTCTCCAGGGTGCGCTCCCCCGCTCCTGTGCCCGTGCCGGAGAGAGAAGAGCTGTCTCTCTCTCTCAATTTGCCTCTGTTTCTCGCCTTCCTCCTCCCCTCTAGTGCAACTGGGTGTCCCGGAAGGCAGATCAGGGCCCAAAGACCATCGAGCAGATTCACAAAGAAGCTAAAATTGAGGAACAGGAAGAACAGCGGAAAGTCCAACAGCTGATGACCAAAGAGAAGAGGCGGCCGGGTAAGGACGCTTGGCTCGGGCACCAACGCCTGCTTTCCCCGCGTGCCATCTGGAAGGGCGCTTTCCCAGCTGGACCAGCCCCAGCAGAGTTCCCAGAATGCCCCGGGGGGGGGAGCAGCCTTCCAGCTTCTGAGCGCGGTGGATTGGCAGAGGGCTAGCCGCCCCTAAAGAAGCGAGCGAAAGCTGCCGGACCAGCCAAACAGACAGGGCGAATTTTCATTATTTATTTATTTATTTATTTATTTATTTATTTATTTATTGATTGCGCGACGCTTTTCGACTTGCGCAGGCGTCCAGAGGGTGGAAGAAGGAGGCTGGAACACCGTGCAGGGGGCGAAAAACAGTCGTGTGCTGGACCCCGCCAAGTTCTTTAAAATCACCAAGGTAGGCCTGCGGAATCCGCCAGTGGTCGGAAAGCTGAACCGGGGTGGGGCCGTCGACAAAGCAGTCCGCGTTGTCGCACAGATACCTTCGGGGGCCGAGTTTGAATTTGAGGGACTCCCTCTTAAACCCTCCTTCTGGGTCCAAGGAAGGATTGCCAGGTCCTGTGGGAGCCCTGCCTCTTCCTCTCTCTCTCTCTCCTGGCCTCCCCCTGGGCTGAGGAAGTGTGAAAGGCTGGGAGCGCAAGGCTGGGTTGTCGGCGACCAGGGAGCAAGGGACGCGCCCATCGGCTGGGCGCTTGCTAATCTGTCACTCTGCCCTTTTGTAGCCCAGCATAGATGAGAAGATCCAGCTTGTGCCTAAAGCCCAGTTGGGCAGCTGGGGAAAGGGCAGCAGTGGCGGAGCCAAGGCCAGCGAGATCGGTAAGGAGCGGGGGGGGGGGGCTGGGCTGAGGGCACGTAGCGTGGGCCACAGCTGGCTGTGTCCCCCTGGGCAACAGGGAGGGGCCACTAGGGAAGCTGCTACTTGCCGGAAAACCTGCGCAGGGCTGGACGAGGGGTGTGGGTCTTTGTTCTGAGGACAGGTCCTCTTTTCTCCGCATCCCCGGCAGATTGCTTACGACCGAGTGCCACTAGCCTGAACCGCTTCTCTGCGCTGCAAGCGCCCGTGTCGGCCGTCTCCGCCACCACCCTGGAGCTGGATCCTCGCAGGGCCTTGACCAGGTAAAGCCCCCCCACCTCCCCTGTGGACGTGGCAAGAGTCCTATCGCTGGAGAACAGGACGGTGGAGCCGAGCGGCGGCCGGGGTCCTCCCGGGTCTGGCCCCCGGGGTCATGCCAGGTGTTGACCTCGCCACTAAAGCCTCCGGCTGCGTTCGCTCACTCCCTTGCGTTGCTTCCTTCCAGTCGGGGCAGCACCGGCCGGGAGAAGAACGACAACAAGCTGCTGCCGCCCTCGGCTGCTTCCCGCCCCAACGCCTTCTTACGGCTTAGTAGCAGCAGCAAAGAACAGCTCTTGGACAACCAGGCACAAGAGGAGCAGCGGAGAGAGATGCTGGAGACCGTGAAGCAGCTGACGGGCGGCCTGGAAAGCGAGCGGAACAGCGCCGAGGTGGAGAAGAGCAAAGCCAAGGAGGCAGGTGAGGTTCGCCGCCCTTCTGCCTGCAGGAGCTGGGCCGTGTGTGCGTTTGCCTGTCCTGGCTGTGGAAGAGGCCTTGCCTGACGTTGGCTGGGATTCTTCTGAAGGAAGGCGCCACTTTCCTGTTAAGCCCGCCGCCTTGAAAAGAAAAGTTGCTTTTCCTTAAAAGGGGGAGACGCTTCCGTGCTCATCGCAGTACAGAAACCTCCCTCCCTCACTGGGTCTGTTCTCTCACTTTCTTTTCCTTTCCCCCTCCATCTTCAGTCAAGCCTGAAGCCCCCGCTCCTCACCCCCAAGAAAAGCCTGCCTTGTCAGAGGAAGAAATCGAAAGGAAGTGCAGATTGATCATTGACGAATTCCTGCACATTAACGATTACAAGGTGAGCGCAGCGGGGCTGCATGGGCGTTTTCGCTTTCTACCATGGAGGCGTGCGGCTGGGCCAACTCCCAGGCGGTCAGCGGAGCCGGGAAAACAGGAAGTAAAAAGACACGCCTGGCCTGGGCGATGCCAGCTGCCAATCTTCCGGCACCGGGTCCTCAGGAAGGGCCAGGGCCTCAAGGCCTCGCACGAGGCCAGCAGGGATGTTGGGCACAGAGCGGGCTTGAGCTCCGCCTGCAAAGGATGCCGTGCGGCTTCATGGAGGGACCGGCATCCCTGAGCCCACTCCATCCCGGTGTGTCTCTCCGCAGGAAGCCGTGCAGTGTGTGGAAGAGCTGGATGTGCCTGGGATCCTGCCAGTCTTTGTGCATGTTGGTGTGGAATCCACCCTGGAGAGGAGTCAGATCACCAGAGACCACATGGGCCAGCTGCTCTATCAGCTGGTGCAGTCGGAGAAGCTCACCAAGCAGGACTTCTTCAAGGGGTGGGTAGCGGGCCGGAGAGCTGGGCTCGTGAGTGGGGGCCAGCTGGAGGTGGCCGAGGGCAGAAGCCGTCATCCCGGGGGGGGGGGGGGGCCCTCCCCGTCCGCAGGCATTTCAAGGGCTTGCCTTTGTGCTTCAGGTTTGCGGACACTTTGGAGACGGCCGAGGACATGGCTATCGACATCCCTCACATCTGGCTATACCTGGCTGAATTGGTGACACCAATGTTGAAAGAAGGAGGCATCTCTATGAGAGAATTGGTGATGTAAGCCAGGCTGCCTCTCTCCTTCCCTGATTCCCCCCTAGCTGGGACTCGGCAGGCTGGGCAGCAGAACTGTGGCCTGGGGTTTGTGTTTGTGTGTGTGTGTGTGTGTGTGTGTGTCTCCGTTGCCAGCTGGCTTTTCCTGCACTCCGAGCCTGCCAAAGGGAGGGATGCCTTTGGGAGAAGAATTCAGTGGCGCCTGCCCTCCTTAGCCCTGCGGTGGGGCAGCCCTTCCGAGCGGAGTCAACAGGCGCTTGTTTCTTCCCTGTTTCAGAGAATTTAGTAAACCCTTACTTCCCGTGAGAAGAGCTGGTGTCTTGCTTTCCAAAATATTGCACCTTCTATGCAAACAAATGGTAAGGACGCTGGGGCGCTAGTGGGCCTGGGCAAACCCCCCTCCCCCCCCCCCCAGATCTCTGGTCTCGCGGGAGAAGCTGAGGGATACCCAAGGCCGGTTGCGGAGAGAGCCTCTTTGGACGGCTCTTTGGCTAGCGGAGAGCAGGGATTCGCACCTGGGTGTCATGGTTCCGATGAATGAGACGATTCAAACAAGTTGCAGGCATATTATTTATCTAAAAAGTCTTAGTAATGAAACAAAACACCGGCGCTCGTGGAGGGATGCCAGAATCTGGAATCTCCTCCCCCCCCCCCAAACCCATCGTAACACACCCACGATCCCCGCCCTTACCTACACGTCATAAATCACATTATCCAATGAGTTTCACATGTATGAGGTCTCTCCTCCCATTCTGCACGCGGGCTTTTCTAATCTTCTCAAAAGAGACGTGAGAAAAATTCCCTCCCTTTGAGAGTCAAAGCGAAGCAGTTGAAACAAAAGGCTGTCTCTTAACGTTGTCAGCGCAGAAACATGTCAATGTTTGCAGCATTGACATCAGGGCAGGATCGCCCTTTGGCTGCTCCTCGTTGGCGTTCCCAGAAGGGAGGGAGGGGTGGTGGGGGTGGTGGGGGCTCCTGAGAGGTGGGGGCGGTGTCTCTCGGCTGCCCCTGGCCGCAGCATCCCTCCCCAAATCGCCGCCGGCAGTGCAAAATAAACAATCCTGGCCCAATCTGTGTCCTTGTGTTGCAGAGCCATAAGAAAGTGGCAGCCTTATGGAGGGAGGCTGGCCTCAGCTGGAAGGACTTCCTACCTGAAGAGGACAACGTCCACACCTTTCTCCTGGAGCAGGTGAGGGACATGCTGGGTCTCCCGTTAAGGGGGGAAGGCAGGAGTGCTTGGGTGGAAAAGTGGGCGGGCCACCGTTGATGGCAAAAGTTTGAGAGGGCTGCTGGTCAGAGTCTGTCTCCAGAAGGGCTTGGCCCCCCCTTATCGGGTCCGGCCCTGAATTTCCCGCCCTCACTTTTTGAACCTTGCAGAAGTTGGACTTCACGGTAACCGACAGTCCCAGTTCCTCAGAAGCACTTTCCCCGAGGGAACTCTCTGCCGAAGAGCTGAACAGGCAGCTGGAGAAACTCGTGGTTGACGAAGAAGCCGGCGATGAGCAGATTTTTGACTGGGTAGAGGTATAAGACTTGCTCTGTGCCCAGCGGGGGACACATCGGGCCCCTCTTCTTAGGATAGGGCCCTTCCGCCCTCTGCTCCATTGGCCTCAGAATGACGGGACCATCGCTTGCCTCCCCCTCCCGACTTACCTGAAAAACCTGTGGGATCGTGCAGGTGGACCAGCAAACTGAGCTACACGGCTAGACACTCAAAACGGCTGTGAAGTCGTGGGCCTGCCCTAGCCAACTGCAGTGTGTCCCCAGGGTGTGGGGAAAGGCCCTTTTAAATGCTTTGCAGGGACAGGCTTAATTCTGGCCATGTAAGGAGACTGGAAAAGGGACGTGGTGGCTCAGTGGGTTAGGACGCTGAGCTTGTCGATCAGAAGGTCGGCAGTTTGGCGGGTCGAATCCCGAGTGCCGCGTAACGAAGTGAGCGCCTGTTACTCATCCCAGCTTCTGCCAACCTAGCAGTTCGAAAGCACGAAAAAAATGCAAGTAGAAAAATAGGGACCACTCCGGTGGGAAGGGAACAGCGTTCCGTGCGCCTTTGGCGTCTAGTCATGCCGGCCACGTGACCACGGAGACGTCCTCGGACAAGCGCTGGCTCTTCGGCTTTGAAACGGAGATGAGCACCGGCCCTTAGACTGGGAAACGACTAGCACGCATGTGCAGGGGAACCTTTACCTTTACTTTAAGGAGACTGGAAGGCAGAAGCGAATGACACTTTTTCCGTTAGAGCTAGAGCTCATTTGGGGAGAAACTAGAAGGTTTTTGTTTTTCCCCCAGAAACAAAAGCTTCTTAACTCCGGCAAATGCTCTCGATTTCAGGCTAACCTAGACGAAAGGCAGATGAGTTCACCTACATTCCTTAGGGCTTTAATGACGGCCGTTTGCAAAGCTGCTCTGCTAGGTAAGTCATGGCCACAACAGAATTCGAAGGTATGCCGTGTTTGGGCACTCACATGCCTGTTTTTTTAAGGGAACTCGAATCGTTGGCGCCCGTTCCTTATTAAGCCCAAATGGGTTTCCTGGGTTTGAATTGCTCCCACAAAAAGACAGTATTGTGGCCCAGGTAAGACTGGCTGCGATTCTCAAAAGTGTCATTGAGTTGTGTTTTTTTAATTATTATTATTATTATTTCTTAACGTTAGAACTGTTTTTCTCTTGTCCCATTAAAATAGCGAGTCTTTCTGTATAGTAACGTTGGATCTGATCAAACCGAGGGTACGGAACTAGGTTGGCCAGTGAGAGGCGGCGCAGCCTGGGCTTCTGTCTTTTGGCTGCTTCCGTTAGAGAAGGAGAGGAAAAAGAGCAAGCGGTCGCTCACTAGGCCGGGGGTCCCTATGTCCCCCCCCCCAGCCAGCTTCTTGGGAGTTGGGGCGGAGTGGGAACCAGGTCAGGGCTCTGCAGCCATTGCATTTTCCAAGAATTATCTCTAGCTCGACCAATCAACAGTGTCAGAAGCTATTCTTGACGTTGTGAGGGAAATGGGGGTGTGACTTCTTCTTTCCTCCCCCCCCAGGGGATAGCTCTACCTTGCGAGTGGATACCGCCGTGATCAAGCGGAGAGTACCGATCTTACTCAAGTACCTAGACTCGGACACAGAGAAGGAACTACAAGCACTTTATGCTCTACAAGCATCAATAGTCAAACTTGACCAACCTCCTAGTAAGTGTCCGGCACGCGTTGGGGGATTTAAAATTAGTACATTGTAAGGGGCTTGATAGGCACGCGGTGGCTCAGTGGGTTAGGACGCTGAGCTTGTCGATCAGAAGGTCGGCAGTTTGGCGGGTCGAATCCCGAGTGCCACGTAACAGAGTGAGCGCCCGTTACTCGTCCCAGCTTCTGACAACCTAGCAGTTCGAAAGCACGTAAAAAATGCAAGTAGAAAAATAGGGACCCCTCCGGTGGGAAGGTAACAGCGTTCTGTGCACCTTTGGCATCTAGTCATGCTGGCCACGTAACCACGGAGGCGTCCTCGGACAAGCGCTGGCTCTTCGGCTTTGAAACGGAGATGAGCACCGGCCCCTAGAGTCGGAAACGACTAGCACGCGTGTGCGGGGGAACATTTACCTTTAAGGGCTTGATTGGGATTTAGGTAAAGCGGGGGCTAAGGCTACCCCCAGGGCCCTGTGGGTGGCTGTCAATCTGGAAGAGCATGGCCAGGAGTGGCGAGCAGAGCTTTGTAGGTATTGTAGATTTTGTTCCAGGCTGAGGTGGCGAGGTGTAGGTCTTTGGAGCGCCCCAAAGGCAAACTTGGTACAATCTTATCTCGTTGCTTGGGACCTCGTACCGTCGTTCTTGCTTGAAATCTTGTTTCCTTCCTGGAGAGTCTGCTCGCCTGAACTGCCCTTCCGCTCAGCCGTGAGAAACGGAGCAGGCAGAGAGCCTGGGGCGAAGTACGAGGCGGAGGGCTTCTGCTCCCCGCTCAGCCTTTCCCCAAATGCATCCCTTTCCCAACTCTCTGCAGATTTGTTACGGATGTTTTTTGACTGCCTGTACGACGAGGAGGTGATATCGGAGGATGCCTTCTACAAATGGGAAAGCAGCAAAGACCCGGCGGAGCAGAACGGGAAAGGCGTAGCGCTTAAATCGGTCACCGCGTTCTTCACGTGGCTACGAGAAGCCGAAGAAGAGTCTGAGGATAATTAAAACTGAATTACAAAAAAAAAAAAAAGAAAGAAAAGAAAAGAAAAGAAAAAACAATTTAAGTATTTTTTTACGAAAAAAAAAAAGTTTCATGTCTTCGCCAATCACAGTGCAGCAAGGCCAATTCTCGCGCAGAAAACCCCCTTTTCCCCACGTGTGCACGAGTGGGGAGAGGAACAAAATGAGTCACACACGCCAAGGCGATCATGGAGGACAAAAAGTACTTGAAAATTCAAGTCCACGCAAACCTGAGGGGGGGCAGGAGCAGTAAACCAAAATGCATCTGTTATTTATAGAAACTTTTATTTTCTGTTTTAATCTTTTTTTTTCCTTTTTCTTTTTTTCATTTTTAAACAAGGACTCATACTTTTAAGAAGGAACAAAATCTGTTTAGGCAAAAAAAAAACAAACAAAAAACCAGAGCTATAATTTATTATTTTAAGAACTGCAAATGTCAGTGTAATTTTTAAATTTGCAGTTTCTGTAACAAATTGTATAATAGACAAAAAAAAAAGCAGAGAAATAAATTTCCCTCCCTTTCAGATCCAACCTCAAGTTTTGTTTGAAAGCCCGGTAGCTGAGTCATAACTTCTAAAGGGGGGGGTGTGTCAGTAATGAGAGAGTAGATGAGGGAGAGGAACCTTCTTCGGGGGGGGGGGGACAGCAAAACCCAGACCTTTCTGCCTGCTTCCAAAATTTTAAGAGAAAAGCCCCCCCCCCCAAAAAAAGAGGGTAGCCTTGGACTTAAGGAATTGCTTATCAGAAAATGGTTGTGGACCAGACTGCCTGGAGAATTAACTCGTTCAAAACAGCCTTGCCCTGGAAGCAGAAGGAGAGGGGGAAAAAGACCAAAAAAAAAGGCCCAGTGATAACTTTTCAGAATCTTTAGAGCAACTTTTCAGGCTTGTAAATACATAGAAAAAATATTTAAATCAAAAAAAAAACAACCCGCAACCGAAATTGACTCCATGCTATTCTTTTCGCTTTCAAAATATCCCGAACAAAATAAAAAAAAAGAGCAACCTTGGAAGTTTTAAAAGCAGAGAGGAAGTAAGCTTCTCTTTGGACCAGGCGATCCGAGGGGCTTGCCCTGGGGGGGGGGGGGTCAGGCCTCTTGCCGTGGAGGGAGAACGACGTCCCCGGCGGCTCTGGGTGCCAATGTCACTATCCAGGCAGGGGAGAGAGTGCGAGTTAAGACTCCCAGGCCTGAATAAAGAGGAGGTAGGTGGTCGCTGAGCGGGCAAGCTTCGCTTAACATCCTTTTTTCTCTGTCATTTTTATTTTTATTTTTTGGTCGTTGGGGGAAGCGCAGAAATGAATTTCACGGTGCCATCCAAGGATCAGGGAAGGACGGCTAGAGGAATCTCTGGGTGCTCTTCACAAGCTCTTGTGGTGTTTTTTGTGTGTGTGTGTGTGAGTGCGTGTGTGTAGACACACAACTTGGGGTTGGATTGTGATGGTGGGGGGCTGCTTTTCCAGGTGCAACAGGGAACCGGTGAGGCTTCCTAGTCGGATAACCCAGCAGACAGCTCACGATCGCCCAGCGGGTGCCAGCCTCCCTGGGAAAACACAGCACCGCTCTGTTGGGCAGGGGTCTTCAAACTTTGCCCTTTTGTGGCTCCTGGACTTCAACTCCCAGAATTCCTCAGCCAGCGTGTCTCTCTCTCTCTCTCTCTCTCTTGAGGAATTCTGGGAGTTGAAGTCCCCGAGTCACAAAAGGGCCAAGTTTGAAGACCCTCCCGGTCTTGGGGAAGCCCCTTACAAGGATCTGGGGGTGGGCGGCGGAGCGTAAAATATATACACATCCGAGTATAATGCCTTTTTTTAAAGAATAAAATAAAATTTATTTTTGTATTGGAAGGGTGTAAGAATTGGGGCACCGGCTTCTTCCGGGGAGCCACTTCCGCCCGTACATTGGCGGCACCCTCGGGGGCGGGGCCAGCTCAGCGCGGGCCCGCCCTTTTTTTCCCCTCTCCCCCGCCCACCGCGCTTTCAAGGGCCAATCCGCTCTCTTCCTGCCGGGAAAACATTTTTTTTTTTTGCCTGACGGGCGGGGAGGGGGGGGGGAGAGAGAGAGAAAAGAAAGAGAGGGAATCGCGCGCGTGCGCAGAGTTCGCCCCCCAATCGGCGAGGACGCCGCGCGCATGCGGGAAGGCGGAGACTGCTCTTGGCGCCTGCGCGGTGTAGTAGGGGGAAGAGAGAGAGAGAGAGAGAGAAAGAGCGACTTCTGGCTCCCCCACCCCCCACCCCGCGGGCGGCTATTGGTCCTTCGCCGCGACGAGCCCGCCTTTTCCTACCTGTCGCCGCCGGGACTTCCGCCGTTCTGCTTGTGTGGGGGAGGGGAGCCTTGGCCGCCGCCGCCGCCGCCGCCCCGCTTTGTGCGCCTCAGCTCAGCCCAGCCCGGGCCCCGCAGGCGCGGTGAGTGAGCGGCGGCCTCGGAGGGCGGGGCGGCGGGCCGAGCGCGCCGCCGGGCCTCCCCTTTGGCGGCGCTTGCCCCGGAAATGCCCCCCACGGCCCCCACTTCCCGCCAGGGCCGCCCGCTTCCCTCCCGCCCACCCCCTCCAGGCCGGCCCGGCGCGGCTCGCGGGCCCCGGCGGCAGCCGAGAAGAAGAGGCCTCGCTCCGGGGGAGGGGGGAGGGGTGGAGGCCCGGTGGGGGGCGGGGGGGCTCTCCCGTTGCAGCGTTGGGAGCCATTGCTTCCACGCAGGGACGGAGGCTCTGGGCGGTGGCTGTGCGGGGAAGCCGCGCTGAGCTTTCGGGGAAGCGACGGGGCTTCTGCCTGGAACTGGCCTGGAGCAGCAAAGGCCCCGCAGAGGCCTGGATTCCTGGTGGTAGATGCTGCTCGTAGTCTGTGTGTGTGTGTGTTTGAGTGACAGTTCAGCTCCTTATGGCTTTGGGCTGCCCAGCCAGGAATGTTTGTTTCTGTGTTTGTGTGTGTGTGTGTGTGTGTGTGTGTGTGTTGTAGTGACAATTCAACTCCCTATGGCTTTGGGCTGCCCAGCCAGTAATGTTTGTGTGTCTGTGTGTGTCAGTGACAGTGACAATTCAACTCATGGCTTTGGGCTGCCCAGCCTGGAATCTTTGTGTATGTGTGTGTGTGTGTGTGACAGTGACAATTCAACTCCTTATCGCTTTGGGCTACCCAGCCAGTAATGTTTGTGTGTCTGTGTGTGTCAGTGACAGTGACGGTGACAATTCAACTCATGGCTTTGGGCTGCCCAGCCTGGAATCTTTGTGTGTGTGTGTGTGTGTGTGTGTGTGTGACAGTGACAATTCAACTCCTTATCGCTTTGGGCTACCCAGCCAGTAATGTTTGTGTGTCTGTGTGTGTCTGTGATAGTGACAGTGACAATTCAACTCCTTGTGGCTTTGGACTGCCCAGCCAGGAATGTTTCTCCCCCCCCCCCCCCCTCTCTCTCTCTCTCTCTCTCTCTCTCTCTGTGTGTGTGTGTGTGTAACAGTGACAATTCAACTCCTTATCGCTTTGGGCTACCCAGCCAGTAATGTTTGTGTGTCTGTGTGTGTCTGTGATAGTGACAGTGACAATTCAACTCCTTGTGGCTTTGGACTGCCCAGCCAGGAATGTTTCTCCCCCCCCCCCCCTCTCTCTCTCTCTCTCTCTCTCTCTCTCTGTGTGTGTGTGTGTGTAACAGTGACAATTCAACTCCTTATCGCTTTGGGCTACCCAGCCAGTAATGTTTCTGTGTGTGTCTGTGTGTCTGTGTGTATGTGACAGTGACAATTCAACTCCTTATGGCTTTGGGCTGCCCAGCCAGGAATGTGAGCCGGATGCCACGCAACCTTTGCAGAAATAATTGCCTCCTCGAGGCTTCCAGACAGGAGTTAGCTCTTATATTTTATATTTATTTTATGCCACCTTCCTCACAACCTGGTATCCGCAGCAGAGCATCCAGATTCAGCCATAGTTTGCATTCCATACATCATTAACCTTGTGAACTCTCAAGCTTCCTCCTTCTGTTATATATTCAAGATGATGGACAGTGCTTAATATTTAATATTTATTTGTTATGTAGGGGTGTGGGTCTATGCCTATGTGTATATAGTGTGGTTAGGTGTGTGTCATGTATGCGTTCCACTTTTTAGAGCGGGCAACTAAATTTCATTTTGGATGGGACGTTGTGCCCACAGTAGAAAAAAAATGACAAGGTTATCGTATCTGACCTCACCATCTTATACAACCAACTTATATGCTCGGGCTTCTGCGAGAGGATTCAAACGTGTGTCGTCCCTGTAGCTTTAGAATCCCTATCAGCTGAGCGCTGCACACGATGTGGTCCCGGGATCCTTTTGGGAAAAGATACCACGCTGTTGTGTGACTTGTCTGTGTCTGGGTGTGGGTGGGTGTGTGTGAAGAAAAAGAAGTTGCTGCCTGTCTCTGGATGGATTTGTTGACGCGGGACAAAGTGTGGGGACTGCTTCTTGCTTTCTTTCCAGGCCTTAAATAGTCTGCCTGCATTATGCAGAAGGGAGTGGGGGGTTTGGGGCACGCTGTCGAAAAATAAACCTTTGCAGCTCGGCCTTGTGCAGTCAGACTAAATTGCATTATTGCTCTGTTCAGTGTGCCTTGCGCTGATGCTAAGCGGCAGTATTTCCGTCTGTGTTAGAAACAGAGATACTGTAAGGAGAAATCGGGTATAAATTTTAAAGTTACATTATGTTTTTTTCCCCCCTCAAAGTAAATGGACTCCCCCCCCCTTGAAAGGGAGCGCAAACAGATTATTATGTTGAGTTTTTGCCAGTTGTTTTTTCCTTGTGTTTTTTTTTAAAAAGGAATCCAATCCTGGAAACCTGGACATTTCATTGATTTATTTTTTTTAAAAAAAAAGTCCATCCTGCTCACATCGATTCTTCCGCTTTTGAGAAGAATTGGAAGAGGCAGGCAGCCTCTACAATCTTTCCCAGAGTTGTAATCCTGAATAATCGTCCCTTCTTTCAGCACAGTACCCAGAAAGAAATTTTTTTTTTCATATTTCACCTAAGCCAATAGACGGTCTACCCATTTTACTCTGCCGTCCTACTTACTCTCTCCCCTCGAAGCAAAGCCGGTCTGTTGTTTATCAAAGGATGTCTTTGGAGTCTCGACTGGGTGGGCAGAGGAGATGGTGCCAGATGATGGAGTACTTTGGGGTTATTTTTAAAACTCCCCCCGGTACAGTTGGTGGGCAACAATTCTGGTTTTTGTCCGCTTTCGCTTAGCTCCCGTTTGAGCATCGGGTGAGGCCTGCGTCCCTCTGGCATTATGAGCGCTTTCCTAGTTGGAACTTGCCTGTCTTTAGCTGCTGCTTGCGAAGCCCCCGCTTGGTCTTCTCTGTAGGGAGGTGCACCTGTGTGCCGCCCCCTTGCTTGCTGTGTTGAATCTTGGGAGCTCCTTTGCACCGTGTCCTACCTTGCTAGCGAGGCGGGCGGTTCTTGGAGGCGGTTTCAGCTTAGCTAAGTTAACAGCCCAAGGGACCAGCTCGCGGCCGCCTTCTTCTCTGACTGCTTTGAGGTTTTGGTTTGTTTTTTTTTTTAAATTGTTATAACTCTGCCGCGTGAAAGGGAACTAAATTTTGGCTGAAGATTTCTGTTTCCTTGTTCTGGATAACCACCTTCACACCGAATCTTTTTTGCACTTCTGTTAGGAAGTCCTCCTTCCCTTTGAGGTTAAGCCCTGAGGCTTCCAAAGTGTTACCCTCCTCCCGTTGAGGCTAGACATTAAATTTAAATGGCGACTGAGCTGTGTGAAGCCGATCCCGCACACCGTAAGGCAGTTCCACTCTTAACAGGAGCTCCCCTGGACAAGTTGAGTGAGGTAGGGGCTGACCCCCTCCCTCCACGCCTGCCCTCGGATTGGCCCTTGCAAGGGCCCCCCTCGTGCTCTTTCTTCCCCCTGCTTCTAGGAATCACAGCTGGGATCCATCCTTCCTTCCTTCCCAGGTGTTGGAAACCCCCCCCCCTTCCTTTCCTGCTTCCACAGTGCTTCCCCTCCCCCTCTTCCCCCCCCCCCCCCGCCCTCACCCATGTGTCATTCTGAGCTGGAGCAAAACACTTGTGACACTTGTTAAGTGGAAGCAGAAAGCTGGACACCCCCTCCCCAAACACAGTCGCCTCTCTTCTAGGATGGGCAAGTCGCTCACAGGAGAGGTGGCGGTGGGGGGTGGGTGGGTTTCTCAGCCTGTCGGGGGGGGTCTCCTTTACCGGGCCTCTCCTGATGCTTTGCTATCCTTCCCAGACATTTGAAGACGGAGCCATGCCAATCCGCCGGGTGGTGAACGCTTCTCGGGAAACCCCTCCCAAAAGCAAGCCTGTTGAAGCTGAGGAGGCCAAACCAGGTAAAGAGTTTGTTTCTTTGTTTGTTTTTCTTTCCTTTTTTCTCAAGTCTCACCTTGACCACTGCGGGAGGGGGGAGAGATTACCATGCTGAGCCTCCTTAAGGCACTGCAGAGATTGGCTCCGGTGAGAAGCAGGTGAGTGTCTTTCAGGATGTTTGTAGCACTTAGTAAAGGTAAAGGTTCCCCCGCACACGCGTGCTAGTCGTTTCCGACTCTAGGGGCCGGTGCTCATCTCCATTTCAAAGCCAAAGAGCCAGCGCTTGTCCGAGGACGTCTCCGTGGTCATGTGGCCGGCATGACTAGACGCCAAAGGCGCACGGAACGCTGTTCCCACCGGAGCGGTCCCTATTTTTCTACTTGCCTTTTTATGTGCTTTCGAACTGCTAGGTTGGCAGGAGCTGGGACGAATAACAGGTGCTCACTCTGCTACGCGGCACTCGGGATTTGACCCGCCAAACTGCCGACCTTCTGATCGACAAGCTCAGCGTCCTAACCCACTGAGTCACCACGTCCCTCTTGTACCACTTAAAAGAGGCCAAAAAAGATACCCCCATTTTAATTAATTAATTATGCCACCCTGCATAATTGTATGGAGGAAGGGAGAGGAGGAACAAATGGGCCATAAAAAGCTGCATGCTTTTATTATGAGAATTAGGGAGGGGTGGAGGGGTGGATGGATTGACAGTTAAGGAAGAACAGAGCAGTCAGGAATCCAGTTCCCACTGGCCGGTCTTCAAGGCTGTTTGCTCCCAGGGTGGAATTTGACCGGCCAAAACACTTCGGGAGTTTCTGATAACAATGGCGAAGGTGCTGGATTGACTGCGCCCAGCCGGACCGTGGAAGGAGGAAGGCTGGAAACTAGGGGTTTTAGTTGTGTATTGAAACGTGGGAATTTTTAAGAGTCCGCTTGAGTCACCTGCCGTCAGCATCTCTTAGTAAAAGTGTCTTTTCACTTCCAATGCGAGTTTTACTTCCCTAAGGGATCAGACCGGGCTAGGTCTGACACCAAAGATGGTTGCGCTGAGCCCGGCTCCCCAAGCTCTGAGCTTCCTTCTTATGGCGTGACTTTGCTGTTACGTCTGATCCGAGGCTTGTTAAACAGGAGCCCAGCTAGTCAAAATTTGCTAGCGCTGGGTCGAGCTAGGAGGCCGCCCCAGTCTGGGCACGGAGGCTTTTTAACAGCGGAAGCTGTAGAGTTGCAGCTTTAGGACAAAGCAGGGTGGAGCCAGAGGGCAGGAGGGGGAATGCAGCTCTCCAGCAAGAGGGGGGGTGTCTTTCATCCCCCCACCCAACCTCATTTAATCGGAGGAGTTGCCGAGCCCAGACTTTGCAGGATCTCTGCAGAGGAAGCTTGGCCCTTGCGCTCTTCCCCAGCGGCTGTGCCTGCCCACCCGGCCGGGCTGCTTGTGTGCCACTGCTTGCCCTCTTTTCTCCGTTTCCTCCTTCAGAGGCGGATGTCAGCTCAGAAGAATCGGCCTCCACCGTGGAGGAGCAAGAGAACCAGGCCCCCCTGGCTCCCCCCGGTGGGACCGAGCAGCCGAAGGAGCCGGAGGAGGAGGAGGAGGAGAAGGCAGAGCTGAAGCCTGCCGAGGAAGCCAAGAAGGAGTAAGAAGTGGGGGTGGGGGGAAAGAACAGGGGGGCTGCTAAGAAGACGGCCATGGCCCCTTGCTAGTAAGGACCCAGTGTCCACCGTGTGCTTGCTGCCCCTAAAATGCAACCCACCCACCCACCCGTTATCCAGCTGGTTGGCATGGGGGCTCAGAGGTTCAGAACCCCCCCTCGGCCGTGGGCACTGGGTGGCACCTCATTTCTTCCTGTTGGGATAGGGGACCGACCCACCCTGGCGGCAAGCGGCACAGGTTTGCCAACCGGCTGAGCAGCAACTGGGGCACGTGCTAGCCTAGCTTCGCTGGCCCTAGTTGTGGCCCTCGGACAGGAGAGCGGGGGGGGCATGCACTGTGGGGACACAGGTCTTGGAGAAAGGCAGCTGTCGGCTCGTGTCTGCCTCCAGGCCCCCTCACCTCTTTTCCCCATCCGCGCAGGGAGAAGGATCCAGCGAAGGAGAAGGAGAAGAAGGTGAAAAAGACCATCCCCGCCTGGGCTACTCTTTCGGCCAGCCAGTTAGCCCGGGCGCAGAAGCAGACGCCGATGGCCGCTTCCTCTCGGCCCAAGATGGACGCCATTTTGATCGAAGCCATCAAAGTGAGGGAGGGAAGGATTGGTGGGGAGGCAGCAGGGAGGGGGGGGAACGGGACGGAAAGACCTCTTAACTCTTTGGCTGCCCAGACCGATGCCAGGGGGAGACCTGCCCACGACGTCCTTCTCGCCCTCCCAGGCGTGCTATCAGAAAGGGGGGGCCTCGGTGGTCGCCATCCGAAAGTACATCATCAGCAGGTACCCCTCGCTGGACCTGGAGCGGAGGGGGTACCTCCTGAAGCAGGCCTTGAAGAGGGAACTCGAGCGGGGGGTCATACGGCAGGTAAGCACAAGGTGCCCGCCAGCCACCCGGTGGGAGGGGGCCCCTTTGAGCTGGAGACTCGGCCTGCCCTTCAAGGCTGCTGGCGTTTATAGCTGGGGGGCAATTCGGAAAGTCCCTCCGGCGTTTGGGGTAGGACTGTGCCTCGCCTACCCTCCCCCCCCAGCAACTCCTGCCTTGGCATTGGGATGAAATCTCATTTTAATGTTTGCTGATTAGTGTACATTTAAAGTGACAAAGTTATTCTACTGTTCTGTTCTTTTCTCTATTCTGTTCTATTCTCTATTCCATTTCCTATTCTGTTCTGTTCTTTTTTCATTCTATTCTATTTCTATTCTGTTCTGTTCTCTATTCTATTCTCTATTTCTATTTCTATTCTATTCTTTTCTATTCTATTCTTTTCTATTCTATTCTCTGTTCTATTCTATTCTATTCTATTCTATTCTGTTCTGTTCTGTTCTATTCGCTATTCCATTTCCTATTCTATTCTATTCTTCTTTCCTCATTCTATTCTATTTCTATTCTGTTCTATTCTACGTTCTATTCTATTCTCTATTGCATTCTATTGCATTCTATTCTCTATTCCCATTCCATTCTATTCTATTCTTTATTCCATTTCCTATTCTCTTCTATTCTTTCCTCATTCTATTCTATTCTATTTCTATTTCTATTCTATTTCTATTCTAGTTCTATTTTATTCTCTATTCTATTCTCTATTCCTATTCTATTCTATTATTTTTATTCCTATTCTGTTCCATTATTTATTCCTATTCTATTCTATTCTATATTCCTATTCCTATTCTCTCGTCTCCCAAGCAGACTCAGCCAAGTCATGTAAGCATCTATGCAGAGCCCATGTTTTCCCCCTCCCCTTTGCTTCATCGACTTGGGGAGGGGGGGAAATGTTGGACACCCTTTGCGTTTTGCAGTAGCTTTTGCTTCCAGCCTGACCCTCCCCACCACTTTTTCTGGGACAGGTGAAAGGGAAAGGAGCGTCTGGAAGCTTTGTGGTGGCCCCCAACTCAGGGAAAGCAGCCTCCAAGTCCAGAGATCGGAAGGTAAGTCCGGCGGAGTTTGCTCTGCCCCGGAGCCTCCGGAGTCTGAGCCAGCAGGGCTGTTCTGCTTCCCTCAGGGCGGCGGGGGGGGGGTGTCTTCTTCTAAAGGCCCTGAGGAAGGCAGAAGTTCCACAGGTGCAGGGTGCTGGAGGAAGAGAGGGCACCACGGCCCCTCGCAGCCTCTGACTTGACGGAAGAGGCCTTAAGCCCCACCTTGGACCCCTGAACAGCTTGCCAGCCTCCCGGGGGCCCCGGGCTGGAGCCTCAGCCCTTGCGCCTCCTTTTCCTTCCAGAGGAGCTTGTCGGCCTCCAGCGCAGAGCAGCACGTGAAGCTGGAGGATGTTCTCCCGCTGGCCTTTACTCGCCTCTGCGAGCCCAAGGAGGCCTCCTACAGCCTGATCAAGAAATACGTCTCCCAATATTACCCCAAGCTGAAGGTGGACATCCGGTAAGGCGGCCGGAAGCGGGCATGAACATGGCCAAGAAAGGGGGGAGGGAGGAGCACCCCTGAGCGGCAGGGGGCGGGGGAACCTGCCCTGCCCTGCCCTTTTGCAGACCAGCCAGCCAGGCGGCTTCTCTGCGGCTTCTTCCCCCTTAGGCCCCAGCTGCTGAAGAACGCCCTGCAGCGGGCGGTGGAGAAGGGCCAGTTGGAGCAGATCACGGGCAAGGGGGCTTCGGGCACCTTCCAGGTGGGTAAGAGAGGCTTCCCTGGGAGTCAGGGCTGGGCTGGGTGGGTGGCGCTCTCTCTCTCTCTTTCCCTCTCTCTCCTCTTGCACAAGACGCCCAATCCTCCTCCTTGTGTGCACACCAGCTGAAGAAGTCAGGGGAGAAGCCGCTGCTGGGCGGAAGCCTGATGGAGGACGCGATCCTCTCCGCCATCGCAGCCATGAACGAGCCCAAGACCTGCTCCACCACCGCTCTCAAGAAATACGTCCTGGAGAAGCACCCGGGCACAAACTCCAGCCTGCAGGGTAGGACCAACGCAGCGCCGCCGGGGCGCAGGCGCTCGGCCGCCGCTCCCCGCCCACCCGGGGAACCAGCCTCCAGCAGTCCGTCCTCCAGGATGGGTGGGGGGGTGTCTTTGGGTCTTCTCCCTCTCTGGGCCAGGCAGATCCCGGGGACGGCAGAATTCAGCGCACGGTTTCCCCATTTCCGCGGGCGGGGGCATTCTGATTGCCCGCCAGTTTGTCCGGCTCTGCCTTAGATTTGGAGGCTCGGCCCGGGGCCCCTCTGGAGTGGACTTTCGGGGACCCCATTTGGAGCTCTGCCTTTCTGGATTGGGGGGGGTCAAGCTGGCGGATGACCCCACCCCACCCCCCTGAATACCGCTTTCTCTGCCCCCTGCAGTTCACCTCCTGAAGAGGACTCTGCAGAAGTGCGAGAAGTACGGCTGGATGGAGCAAATCTCCGGCAAGGGCTTCAGCGGCACCTTCCAGCTGTGTTTCCCCTACTACCCGAGGTCAGTCTTGGCCGGCCGGGGGCCTTGCCCTGGGGCACCCTCACCGCTCCCCCCCCGGAGCCGCCAGATCCCTTGTGTGCCTGGCTGGGGGAGGGGGGGGGCTGCTGGGGGCCTCAGCAGCCTGCTGATTCCTTGGCTGCTAACCAGGATGGGCTCTTCCTTGGGGTGACCTTCCCCCCCCTCTCCCCGCAGCCCCGGTATTCTGTTCCCTGAGAAACAGAAGGAGGACGAGGAGGAAGAGGAGGATGAGACAGATGACGAGGAGGAGACAGATGACGAGGAGGAGGAAGAAGAAGAGGAGGAAGATGAGCCTCCTCCTCCGAAGAAGAGGTACGGCGGGGGGCGGGGTTCGAATGGTGCCCCATAAATGCTGGGTCAGGGGTCTGTGGCCGTTATGGGAAAGGGGCTGACTGACCGGCAGAAGGGGAGGCCTTGTCGTTTGGTGATTTTTCTGCTCCCCCCCTGGGCAGGATGCCAAAGCGGCCCCCACCCAAAGCCCGGAACAGGGCCCCTCCCCTGGCGAAGCGACGGGAGGTCAAGCCCACCCCCCGAAAGAAGGCCCCCCTGGCCCACCGTGGGAAAGCCAAGCCGCCCCCGCCTCCGCCCGCCAAGGCCAAGAAAGCCAAGGGCGTGCCCGCCCGGCCGGCGGTCAAGAGTCTCTCCAGCAACGCCAGCCCGGCCCTCAAGAAGCCGGCCGCCGCCGCCGCAGCCGCCGCCGCCGCCAGCGCCAAACGGGACCGGAAGAAGCCCGCCGCAAAGAAGAGCAAGACCACCATGCGGAAGTCACTCAGGGCCAAGAAGTAGCCCGGTTGGCGGGTGGGCAGGCAGGGGGCACCGCTTAGGGCCCCCTTCTTTTATAAGTACAGCCCCCCTCCCTCTCCCCCCCCCCCATTTGTAACTTAGTTCAGAGGCTTCGACCCTCTGTCTCCCCCTCCTTCCGCCCGCCCCCCCCTACAGCAGTGGAGAACCGCAGCACTTCCCCACCCCACCCCACCCCCAAGCCAGCCTTTGGGTCTTAGCATGGCAGGTAGACCCCCCCCCCAGACTCTTCCTGCTGTGCCTTCCTTCGCCGCCCCCTGCCCCCCCCCAAAGTCTGGCTTCCTTTCTCCTCCGATCCCCATCACCCCTATAACACAGGGCTGTTCTTTTTTTTTTTTTAAAATAAGGAGATAAGGGGGGGGGATATATAATCTGTACAGGGTGCACCTGGGCTTTGGATGGGGGGGTGGGCTTTTGAAAAAACCGGTTGGAAAGATTTTTATATTTTTAGAAGTGGAAACAGAACCCCCTCCCTCCCTCCCTCTCTGCCAGGCCCTCCTTTCCTCCGGCCCCTTCCCCAATTAGTTCTCCAAGACACCCCCTTCCCCCCCCCTAGCCGGAGGGTGGGGTGGGGGGCACCAAAGGCTGCCTTTCCCCCCCCCCCTCTCCCCAGTCAAGAGTGTTCCGTTGTTCAGCTTAGTGGCCCCCCACCCACCCCAAATCTCCCCGCCCCACGTTCCTTCGGAGGGGGCCTTTGAGCTGTTTTTTTTTTCCTTAAAAGGGGGGGAGGAAACGTTTCACTCCTCCTTGGACCCCCCCCACTCCTTTTTTCGTCCCGGAGAACAACGATCCGATCGCTAATGTAGAGCCGCAGATTGCAAAGGTCGCGCCTTCTTTTGCAGAAATAAAAAGCTTTTCAAGACTCCGGAGCCCCCTCCCCACTTTGCTTGCGCGTCGTTTTTTTTGGGTGTGTGTGTGTGTGTGTGTGTGTGCGGGGGGGGGGCAAGCAGAGGGGGCGGGGTCTATTTTGGCTGTCTCCAGCCTGATTGGCCGGGCGGTGCAGAAGCGTGGGGGTGGGGGGGTTTGAGGTCCGTCCACGGGCGATCGCGGAGCGGCGGCGGCTCCTCTCGTGGCCGGCCGGCATGAAGAGGCAGCCGACCGGGCGGGCTGCGGAGCCCAGGGCCGGCCGGGCCCTAACCAAAGCGGCCGAGGTGAGGCTGGGGGACAGGCAGGGCGAGGGTCGCCTGGGAGCCGGGCTGGCAAGGGCTGACGCGCCTTCCTCCTCTTCCTCCTCCTCCTCTTCCTCCTCCGCTGCCGCAGTACGTGGGCTCCTTCGCCGTGGAAGACGCCGACCTGCCCCGGGCGGGCCAAGCCGTCCATCAGCGGCTGCAGCTGCTGAAGGTGCGCGGGGAGGGACCGGCGGGTGGGTGGGTGGGTGGGGGAGGCCGGGTGGTGGTGGTGGGGAGACCGGCAGCCGACCCCCTCCCTCCCCGCTCCGTCCCTCTCGCCCTTTCTTTCCCCCCCTCTCTGTGAGATGAACTCACGAGAGATCGATGGGTCGTTAAGGTGCTTCCAAGTGAAATAGGCAGAATGCAGAAATGCAGTCATAATGAAGCTTTATTCATGGATAGATTATATAGAAAGAGCTATATGGCATGGAGACATCCATGCCTGTATGATAGAGAGAGAATGCATGCAAGAGAGAAAGAGAAGACGAAAGAGCAGCCCCTGAGCAGAGGTATTTATTTATATTTTATTTTAATTCCATTTATATCCCGCCCTTCTCCGAAGACTCAGGGCGGCTTACAAGCTTAGCAGTAGCCTTCCTTCTATGTATATGCCTGCTTATTAGGGCTTTCACACACACCCCAAGCGGCATTATTACAAAGTCAGCTTAATTGCCCCCAACAATCTGGGTCCTGATTTTACCTACCTCGGAAGGATGGAAGGCTGAGTCAACCTTGAGCCTGGTGGGACTCGAACCTGCACTAATTGCAGGCAGCTGGTGTTACTTAAGGAGGCATCAGCCCACTGCTCCACCAAGGCTCTTATGGGGGGTCTCAGCCCCTCCCTAACCATAAAACACTCTCGCCAATGGGGCTGCAGGGGCCTGGGACCCCTGACTCATCAGTGGAAGCAAAGAAGCCTCTTTGTTTCCATCTGAAGACCTTTTTGGGTAACTGCCAATGGCTGGCACAAAACATCTAACACTCTCCACCCAGGACTGTCCGCGCCGGCGCTCCGTCCACCTACGCTTCTGCCTGCAGGGTCTGAAGATGCTCGGCCGTGACGGCGAGGTAGGGGCGCGCCTCCGAGAGGGCGGGTGGGCGGCTGAGCCCCGGCCGTCGGGGAGGCTGAGCCGCCCGCGCTGCTCTCTCCCTCCCGCAGGCGCCGCCGCTGCTGCTCATGGCCCACGCGCTCAAGCGCCTCGCCTACAGCACCTGCAGGCCCGCCGACCGGCAGTTCGCCTTCCTGGCCCGCAACCCGCGCGGCGCCCGTGGCAGCCTCTTCTGCCACCTTTTCGTGGGCAGCCAGCCTGGAGAGGTGCGTGGGCGACGCCGAGCCCGTCCGTCCGTCCTCGGTGCGGCTCTGGCTGGGGCAAGGAGCTGGTGGAAGGCTTCAGCCAGGCAGGGGAGCCGCTGCACCATGGTGGGGCGCCCGGAACGAAGTCCTGCTCCGGAGGGGCCGAGCCAGGCGTGGGTCGGGCACTCAGCCTCCTCTGTTTCCACCCCACCCCGCCAGGTCCAGGCGCTGCACTATCTCCTCTGCCGCTTCTTCCAGCTGGGCTACCTTCTCCTGCACCCCGAAGAACAGGACTGGTCCTCCTCTTCCTCCTCCTCCTCCTTGGGTGCCTCTGCCCAGCGAGACTCCGGGAAGCTCCTGGGCGCCTCTCTGGACAGCCAGGTGGTCTGGGAGTCCCTCAACCCCGAGGAGGTCTCCCAGAACGTCAACGCCCTGGTGTCCTTCCGGAGGCTGCCCTGCCCCGCAGAATTTGGCTCCTCGGTCAGCGTGGTGAGCCCCGGCCTCTTCTCCTGCCTCCCCTGGGGAATCTGCATAGCTCACCACTTCCAGAGCGGCGGTTGCTCTCTTGGGTGGGGTGTGTGTGTGTGTGTCCCTTGAGACGCGTCCAGCTTTCGGGCGCCTCCTAAGGCTTTACCTGAAGGTCAAGCCAGCCCTGGTTCGAGAGCTGAGGCTCCGTTCACAGCCCAAGCCGCTGTTTAGCATCCCAGAGGTAGTTTGCATCGGCCAAACGCAGCATAGCAGTCTCCAGTTTGGGACCAGGCCCCGGGGAGTCTCGGCCTGCCCTGCTCAGCAGCTGCTCTGCTTGTGCCCTTAGAGAGAGAGGCTGGACCTGGAGGAAACCAGCGGCAGCGTGGGCAGCGCCCGTCCTGGAAACCCCTATTGCTCTCCAATTCTGGTGCGCAAGAAGGCGATTCGCAGCAAGATTCTCCGTTCTGGGGCCTACCGAGGTTGTACGTTTGAGGCGGGCTCCCAGCAGGGAGCCTGGGAAGGATGTGAGTATTTGGGGAGCCGGGGAGGTAGAAAGAGGAGAGAGCCATCAAGGAAAGAGGCACAAAGCTTCACTGCATTACGGATAAAAGTCTTGACAATCACGAAGGGAAAAGGACGGGTTAGTTTTTTCTTCCTTACCACGAGGAGGAATCTTCCACGCATTGTCACAGGTTGAAATAACTATGGCAACTGGGCATGGGTGCCGGATCGGAGCCAGAAACCACCACCATGTGCCCGTTGCCACATTTCCACATTAGGCGACGACCTGGGTGATCCGTGAAGCCCTTCAATCTGGCTCTTTCTATCCTTGGTTCCAGTTTCTTCCAGCTGCGACGGCAAAGGGAGCCTGCTTCATCTGCCAGAAAACGAGAACGACCTGAGGGAGAGTGTGTGGTCCTTTGCGGGCATCAACAGGTGAGGGGGCCTCCCCCTGGATGGCTCTGAGGCCCTCGTAGGCGGTTCTGCCCACCCTATCAGTGGACCTAGGACTTGCTGGTGCACGTGGCGGTGGATGGTTGCTGGAGGGTTCTTTTTTGGGGGGGGCTTCAGGGTCCTTGAGTGCCCTTTGGGTGAGGCTGCAAAGATCCACTGCTGCTTTGCCCTCTGCTTCCTGCATTTCGCTCTGCCTTCCAGAAATGCCGGCCTGGCCCTGCTGAGGAATGACGTGCTGGGGTCTTTCCTTCTGTCTGCTGAGTCAGGATCCACCCATCAGTGGTGCCTGGCAGTGAGGACCCGCTGCGGCGTGGTTCCGTATCAAATTTACCGCAGCCAGCTGGGAAAGTACTCAGTTGAGGTGAGAGAATTGGGAAAGGTGACAGTGTGGTCAGGTAAAGTTTCAGTGTGGAGAAAAGCAAAATTTTACATTGAGGTAGGAAAAATCAAAGGTACAAGTACAGATTGGGCAAGACCCGGCTTTAAAAACAGTAAGTGTGGCGGGCCTGCAGGTGCTCGGAGTCCTAGTGGATGATCACTTAACCACGAGCCAGCAGTGTGCAGCAGCAACCAAAAAAGCTAATACAATCCTGGATTGTATAAACAAGAGGCATAGATTCAAGATTATGCAAGGTATTAAGCCCACGTTTCCATTGCTGTTTTTATTTAATCTTTTAAATTAGCCATTGTTTTGCTTGCAGTACCTCGTGCCGATTTACTTAGCAATATCAGCTGTTGTCATGGGTGCTTGGAATCAAAAGTATATGCGGTCTTTCATATTTTTCTTTTTTTTTCTGTCTCCTTCGCCCCCTCCCCCTCCTCCACAGCATTTGAATGTAGAATTCCCCAGTATGGAAGCCTTGTTAGACAATTACTCCGGTGTTCGTGCAGGCCTGTTCTGCTCCTTGGGTGCAGGACGAATCAACCATTGTTATGAGGAGCAAGACGGTCCGGCCGAGGATCTCTGGGGAGAAGAGCAAACTCGTCGGAAGTCCTCATGGCTGTTTGGGGCCAGTCGGTCTCTGGCTGTGCAGCACGAGGTGGAGGGATGCTTAGCCGGCTCCTTCTAGTGCTTCTGCCGTCAGAAGAGGACAGAGTCCCTGGTGACCCTTTCTGTGGCTTGGCTTTGTTATCGTTTTGGGATTGTGCGCAAAAGGTGCCCTTCCTCTCGTCGTCTCGTAATTCAGGGTTTCTTCCTGCGATGTTGGCCCTGCTGGAATCGGAGGGCTGATGCACGGTTTGGCTGGGCCCCCACCCCATCTAGGAAGTGCCAGCCCATTTCCCAATAGGTTTGGGGGTCAGCGTGGCTGGAGAGGGTGCCATACTGAGCCTCCTGGCCGATTCTCCAGCCTGTGCGTGTGGGGGGAACGCATGCCTTTGATCAGGAGCCCGGATTTCTGGCCAACCCTGCAGTGTGGCTGTTGTGTGTCTCCCTGCTGGAGGACAGCAATGCACCCCCTGCTCTTTATTTACCGGAAGCTGAATATATATATATATGCCTGTATGTGAGTAATTTATTGGAGGAGTGTATATTGCTTTCTCTGGGCTGCTGTGTACAGTGGTGAAGATGCATTGCTTATATTTAACAGACGCAAAACCGTTTGTATAGAGATGGCCTGCAAATATATATATATATATAGATATAGATATATATTTATTTATATTTCAAATGCAAAGTCTGCGCGTCGTTTTCTTCCCGGAAGAGGGTCGTTCGGAAAGAAAAGCCGTGCGCGCCACGGTTACTACGGTAACGCTCGCTCCCTTCGGCGGTCCATTGGCCGGCCTACGCTGCCTGGGCGCCGATTGGCTCCTGTCGACAGAAAGGGCGTGGCGATGTCCGCCTGGCGCAGCGAGCGCGGAGCACTCGATCTTTCGAGGGGCGGGGCGGAGCCTCGGAGGTGGCTCTTTCTCATTAGCTCACGCGGACGGGGAGGCCCCGCCTGCTCTCTTCCTTCCATTGGTTAGCTGCGGCTCGCCCCGCCTCCTCCGGCCGAGGTCTGTGAGCTGATTGGGTGGGGGGGAGAGGTGGGTTTCGCTTCCGGGGCACCCAGCGAGGGAAGAGAGAAGATGGCGGCGGCGGTGCTGATTTTGGCGGCAGGGCTCGTGGCGGCGGCTGTGTCTGCGGCGCCCGGCGGCGGCGGCCCGCGAACGCTGGTGCTGCTGGAGAACATGAACCTGAAGGACACGCACTCGCTCTTCCTGCGCGGCCTGGCAGGTCCGGCGGCCGGGGGACGCGGCGAGGGAGCTCCGCGGAGGTGGTGGGGGTCTCCGGGCCTCCCTACTAGGACAGGGCGCGGCGGCGGCGGCCTCCCTCACTCTCCTTTGCCCCTGCAGAGCGAGGCTTTGACCTGACCTTCCGGACGGCGGACGACCCCGGCCTGTCCCTGATCAAGTACGGGGAGTTCCTCTACGACAACCTGGTCATCTTCTCCCCCTCGGTGGAAGGTGAGGCGGGTCGCTCTCCCTTCCCCTCGGAGGGGCTCTGAGGCTCTGCCCTCGGTGCCTGCAGGGGGGGCGGGTGAGCGATGAGGGGCCCCGAGGCGGGATAGGCGGGAAATAAATTTAATAATAATGGTAATGGCAATGATAATAATGAAGAATGAATAATAATAGTGTAATAATAGTATAACAATGATGATACTCACTGTCGTCGGGGCACTGGGAACTACGTCCCAAGACTTTGCAAAATACATCAAGAAATTGCAGCTTCCTGCAATAACTCCAGCAAAGCTGCAAAAAAACGGCGCTACTCGGAACATCTTACATTTTAAGGAGATACCTGGTTGATACAGCTAGGATGTTGGTAGAAACCCGTGTCAACCGTTAGTGCCAGTCAATTTGAGTGTTCAGTTGACCGAGTTTCACGTTTTATGAATAAAAGAGAATAAAGTTATTATTACATCTTACATTTTAAGGAGATACCCAGTTGATACCTAGGATGCTGGTAGCAACCCGTGCCAACCGTTAGTGCCAGTCCATTTGAGTGTTCAGTTGACCGAGTTTCATGTTTAATGAATTAATAATAATAATAATAATAATAATAATAATAATTAATAATAATGTTATTATTACATCTTACATTTTAAGGAGATACCTGGTTGATACCTAGGATGCTGGCAGCAACCCGTGTCAACCATTAGTGCCAGTCAATTTGAGTGTTCATTTGACTTGAGTTTCATGTTTTATGAATAAAAGTTTTATATAATAAAAATAATAAGTAGTAACAATAATGTTATGGTAATAACACTGTGATTTGCAAACTGAAGTTGAGCGATTGTGGAGGAAGAAATCAATGGTTGTGCCAATAGTAATACCTTGGAACAATACCCAAAGGGCTGCCTACATATATGGGAATGTTGAACTTCTTCTACCTGAGTAAGAAGTATTTGTAAAAAAAACAAAAGTATTTGTAAAAAAACCTCACCTTACACGGAATTGCCCATATACAATCACTTGTCTGAGATGGTTTAGTTCTGCTTGAGCAGGGGGCTGGACTAGAAGACCTCTATGTCCCTTCCAGCTCTATTCTGTTCTTGCCACGATAACAATACGTGATGGACAGAGCTGAGAGAGTTCAGTGAAGCACCAGAGCTTCTGTTCCTTTGTCAGAGTTTCGTGTCTTGTTCAGTTGCACACTTGCTAGCTGGAATACTGTATTCCTGTAAAAATGTTGACCTTCTGACAAGAAATTTAACCCGGTCACTGTGTTTCAGATTTTGGAGGCAACATCAACGTGGAGACCATTGCTGCTTTCATTGATGGGGGTGGAAACATCCTTGTGGCTGCCAGTTCAGATATCGGTCAGTGAAACAGGTGCAGCGGAGCAGATTGTCTTCAACTTAAAAAGATATTTTTCCCCCTTTATTGTTTTTATCATTGCAATCTCAAGGCTGGCCAAAATCGAGCAGCGAAAGTCTATTCTACTTAAGGTCTGGGAGAACAACTGGGTTTTAAGCTGTTCGTGGGAAGTAAAGCTTCAAAACAGTAGCCGATCATTATTCATCTCTTCTGTTTTGTAGCAATACTCGGAGACAAACAGTTACGCTTGCCTCGGGCCTTGTAGTTCTAGAATTCTGTGTCTTTTAATGAAATAAGTGAGATTCTAAAAAAGACGAGAATTCTTTGGTGTTTTCTGACAAGGCACATGGATTTATTGCAAGTGTCTCTCCCCAGCATGTTAGAAGTGGTAGGTAAGACCTTTTAGTACAAAGGACACACGGGATTTTTTTAAAATCTTCCTTAGGCGATCCTCTTCGAGAATTGGGAAGCGAATGCGGGATAGAATTTGATGAGGAAAAGACAGCTGTCATTGACCATCACAACTACGATGTCTCTGACCCGGGACAGGTAAGCAGGATAGAGGACCGGTCCAGTTGGCTGCTGCTCTTATGGTCCACCTGTTCCCAAGAGATGTGCAACGCTGAGTGAGAATCCTACTAGGAAAGTTTAGTAGGTGCCTTTTTTTTGTTCCTCTGCAGCACACCCTCATTGTTGCAGACTCTGAGAACCTCCTTAAGGCTCCAACGATTGTGGGGAAGAAGCCGCATAACCCCATTCTTTTCAGAGGAGTTGGGTAAGTCCTGTGTCTCCTGGCACCCACCCAGTGGGACACTCGCCCTAGCGCGGCCCAATCACGAACCGTTTTCTTCCCAGGATGGTGGCTGATCCTGACAACCCTTTGGTTCTTGATATTCTCACCGGCTCCTCGACTTCCTATTCTTTCTTTCCTGACAAACCTATCACCCAGGTATGTGGGAATTGTGCTTCCCGATCCATGGGAAAGAGTTGGAGGTTGGGTCCCGCTTCCTCCCCCGCCTTTTTAGCCCCACCTGAACTGTGTCTGCTGAGCCTCCTTCAGAACTGCTAGTCAGTGGTTGATCGTTGGGCAATGCTTTCTCCTTCTGGATAGCCTTCAGACAACCTCATGGTTTGAATCCATATTTCAGGGTTTCCTGAAAAGAGAAGGATGTTTGGCGCATGTGTCTATGCACAACTTAAGTCGGCTTCTTTCTTTTTTTAAAAAGGAATAAAAAACAAGAATGCAATTAAGAATGTTCAAATATTGAAAGGATATTGTTAAAAAAAAGCATCTTCTCTTTTCAAGTACCCTCACACTGTCGGAAAGAACACCCTCCTGATTGCCGGCCTGCAGGCCCGGAATAACGCCCGCGTGGTCTTCAGCGGCTCTCTGGATTTCTTCAGCGATGCCTTTTTCACATCGTCGGTGCAGAAGGCGGCAGCCGGCTCTCAAAGGCATGCGGCTCTTGTTGTCAGCTGGGCTGTGGGAAGGGCAAGAAGGCAGGGTTGGTTTTGCAGGGTTGACACTCTGGACGAGGACAAGGATGGCTTTGCAGCATCGATCTTCCCCCCCCCCTCCAAAACGGTCACCTTATACTATGGGAAAATTAGTAGGTAGCAATCTAGAAATTGCAGCGAGGAGGAGACAAAACAATTTCAGGCAGTTCCTGCTGCTTGTATAAATTTGGTGGCTTGAACGCCCGCCGGCATAAATTTGAGGTGCCCTTCGAGAAGGCCTTCCTGCGGTCGCTGCCCAAGATGCAGCCCAGCCTCTTTTCACACCATCCTCCTACCCCAGCTGGATCCTCCCGCGGTGGGCCAGCCGGGCAAAGGAGTGCCAGCGCAGTGGCGGAAAACATGAGCTCCGACGTCTCTTATTTCAGGTACCCCCAAACTGGAAATTACGAGCTGGCCATGGCCTTGTCCCACTGGGTCTTCAAGGAGGAAGGGGTGCTGCGTGTGGGAGAGGTGTCCCACCATCGCGTGGGCGAGAAGGTGCCCCCAAGTGCCTACACCGTCACCGACTTGGTGGTAAGAGCTTGGCGTCTTCACCGCCACAGAGGTTTCGGGGTTTCTCACGCTTTCTTTGTTTTTTTCACGCGGCGACGGGTCCCTGTCTTGCAGGAGTACAGCATCGTCATCGAAAAGCTGTCCGATGGGAAATGGGTCCCCTTTGATGGTGACGATATTCAGCTGGAGTTTGTCCGCATCGACCCGTTTGTGAGGACTTTCCTGAAGAAAAATGGTGAGGCGGCTTTTGCCGAGCAATGCAGAGGTACCAGTTCTTTGTGCTGGGTTAGCAACTCATCCACACGCTGTCCATTAAGAAAGAGAGAAAAAAATCCAAGACTTTTAACAGCTGGCTGCGTGCAGATCTCCGATTATTCGGCATTCGGAGGGGTGAGGGTCTATAAGCCCCCTGCCAAGCATAAGCAGCTTTTATCACTGATCAGGGAGGTCTGCCTTGCGAACGTAGAGCGGTTACCAGGAGAGCAAGCTTGTGGTCCCCTGTCACAGCTGTAGACCTGCAGCGGGCTGGAGAAGGGGTCCCGAGAAACACTCCAAGCTTCGACTTGCTCTGATGCCAGAAATGTGCTTGTCTTCCAGGCGGAAAATACAGTGTCCAGTTCAAGCTGCCAGATGTCTACGGGGTGTTCCAGTTCAAGGTGGACTACAACCGTCTTGGCTACACCCACCTCTACTCTTCCACACAGGTAACTCTTGTTCTTTTCCTTGCCCTCCGAGCAGACACTTAAGCGGCTTCCGAAATCAAGGCTTGGCCGCGCAGGGCTTGCACGGGTACGTGCAAAGGCCCGACTTTTCCGGAGAAACTGCCAGATAGTTCGCTTGCCCTAGACGTAGCAGCCGGGTTTTCCGTAGAGCCTCGCATCTCTTCCTCGCTCATCGGAACAGTAGCGGAGGAGAGTCCTTGTGTCTGCTCAGGAGCTAAGACAGGCAGAAGAGGGCTCCGCTCTCTGAGGGCTGACGGACAGAGTGCTGAATTACAGCTGCGCTGGTCTCTGTGGCCCAGCCGGAGGCTTTTTGGAGAATCTGGTTTGGAGATTTGCTAGCTGAGCGAGAGTTGCCGAGTTACGGACACCGTTTGTAGTGGTTGGGAATTTGCCACCTTCCAGGTGGAGTCGCAAAAAGTCCATTGCCTTGGTCCTAATGCCTTGTTCCCCGCCTGGCCAGGTGTCCGTCCGCCCGCTGCAGCATACGCAGTACGAGCGTTTCATCCCTTCCGCCTTTCCGTACTACGCCAGCGCCTTCTCGATGATGGTGGGCCTGTTCCTGTTCAGCATCGTCTTCCTGCACATGAAGGAGAAGGAGAAATCCGACTGAGGCTCCGCCAGAGCAGCACAGGATCCCCGTTGGAGGGCCTGGCACCCTCGGAGCGCCACTGAGTCGCCGAGTCTCAACTGGAGGGCCTGTTTCTGGACCGAGAATGGGCCAGAAGAGGGAAAACGTCTTCTCCCCTCCGTTCATGGACAGCCTGGAAGCCACAGACCAACCCCAGGAGGGGCTGAGCGCCCTCCGCTTCCATGCCGTTGTTTCTCTTCCATCTTTGTTCCATTTTGCAAAATAAAGACACCATTCCATCCCCTTTCCTGGGACTCTTTCTGGTTAATGTCAGAGAAGCGGGACAGTTTCGACTTTCAGGTCACGTTGGGTGCTTCCTCACCTACATCAGCCGGACAGCCTTTTACAGGAACATTTGTTCAGGGACCAGATCACTACCATCCTTAACGATGCGGATGACACAACGGTCTATAAGGATAGGCCTTAAAAAGGGAAACGGAGCAGAACCACAATCCCCTCTGGGGAAAAAAACTCCATTCTGATTTAAAATCCTGTTAAAAAGGTTTATTTCATTGGCGGGCTGCTAAACCTGCTTCGACCACAGGAAGGTAGGGTGTTTTGTCCCTTGCGTTAATATTGAAGGCGTCGTAGGGCTTTAAAACTTGGTTTAAGTCTTTCGAAGGAGGTTTCCTCGTCCTGCGCCTGTTCAGCAGTGCCTGGGACTATATTTCCCCTTTTTATTTTAATAATAACGCTTAATAATAAAGATACAGAATAATAACCTTAAAATCCCATTAAGGGGGTTTATTTTCTTTTTGCGGGTGCTAAACCTGTTTTGACCACACGAGGGCACTGTTTTCTGTCCCTTTCAAGCCCTGAAGTGGTCATAGGCCAATGATGGCGAACCTGTGCAAGTATAGATGGTCTTAGTAGTCCCTTTCTAGCCGCTACACCCAAAATAACCACAGGAGGGCACACTTTTCATGCCCTGTGCTATAGATGGTTTTTGTACTCCCTGTCAGGCCGCTGAGCCCAAAATAACCACAGCGGGGGGGGGCACTCTTTGGATACCCTTTACAATATAAGGTATTAGAAGTCCCTTTGTGGCTGCTATGCCCAAAATAACCACAGGACGGCACTCTTCATACCGCTTTATATGGTCTTTGTAGTCCCCTGCAAGTCACTATGTCCGAAATAACCACAGGAGGGCACTCTTTTCATGCCCTGTGCTATAGATTGTTTTTGTAGTCCTGTCAGGCTACTGTGCCCAAAATAACCACAGGAAAGCACTCTTTGGATGCCCTTTGTTATATATTGTCTTTGTAGTCCCCTACAGATTGCTGGGCCCAAAATAACCACAGGAGGGCACTCTTTTCATGCCCTGTGCTATAGATTATTTTTGTAGTCCTGTCAGGCCACTGTGCCCAAAATAACCACAGGGAAGAACTCTTTGGATGCCCCTTGTTATATATGGGCTTTGTAGTTCCCTACAGATCGCTGGGCCCAAAATAACCAAAGGAGGACACTCTTTTCATGCCTTTTGCTATATATTGTCTTAGAAGCCCCTTTCTGGCCACTACAACCAAAACAACCACCGGAGGGCACTCTTTTCATGCCCTGTGCTATATTATGGGGTTAGAAGCCCCTTTCTGTCTGCTACGTCCAAAGTAACCACCAGAGGGCACTCTTTTCATGCCCTGTGCTATATTATGGGGTGAGAAGTCCCTTTCTGGCTGCTATGTCCAAAATAACCACCGGAGGGCACTCTTCATGCCCTGTGTTATATATGGTCTTAGAAGCCTCTTTCTGTCTGCTGTGCCCAAAATAACCACAGGAGGGCACTCTTTTCATGCCCTGTGCTATAAATGGTATTTGTAGTCCCTGCCAAGCCACTGTGCCCAAAATCATCACAGGAATGCACTCTTTGGATGCCCTTAGTTATATATGGTCTTTGTAGTCCCTGTCAAGCCACTGTGCCCAAAATAACTACAGGAAACCACTCTTTGCATGCCCTTTGCTATATATGGACTTTGTAGTCCCCTACAGATCGGTGGACCCAAGATGACCACAGGAGGGCACTCTTTGCATGCCCTTTGTTATATATGGGCTTTGTAATCCCCTACATTTCGCTATGTCCAAAATAACCACAGGAGGGCACTCTTTTCATGCCCTGTGCTATATATGGTCTTAGAAGCCCCTTTCTGGCTGCTGCAACCAAAACAACCACCGGAGGGCACTCTTTGGATACCCTTTGCTATATATGGTCTTAGAAGCCCCTTTCTGGCTGCTACAACCAAAACAACCACCGGAGGGCACTCTTTTCATGCCCTGTGCTATATTATGGGGTTAGAAGCCCCTCTCTGGCCGGTGTGCCCAAAATAACCACCAGAGGGCACTCTTTTCATGCCCTGTACTATATATGGTCTTAGAAGCCCCTTTCTGACCGCTATACCCAAAATAACCACATGAGGGCACTATTTTCATGCCCTATGCTATAGATTGTTTTTGTAGTCCTGTCAGGCTACTTGTGCCCAAAATAACCAAAGGAAAGCAATCTGGATGCCCCTTGTTATATATGGGCTTTGTAGTTCCCTACAGATCCGTGGACCCAAGATGACCACAGGAGGGCACGCTTTGCATGCCCTTTGTTATATATGGGCTTTGTAATCCCCTACATTTCACTATGCCCAAAATAACCACAGGAGGGCACTCTTTTCATATCCTGTGCTATATATTGTCTTGGAAGCCCCTTTGTGGCCGCTATGCCCAAAATAACCACCCGAGGGCACTCTTTTCATGCCTTGTGCTATATTATGGGGTTAGAAGCACCTTTCGGGCCGCTACACCCAAAATAACCACCAGAGGGCACTCTTTTCATGCCCTGTGCTATAAATGGTATTTGTTGTCCCTGCCAAGCCACTGTGCCCAAAATAACCACAGGAATACACTCTTTGGATGCCCTTAGTTATACATGGTCTTTGTAGTCCCTGTCAAGCCACTGTGCCCAAAATAACTACAGGAAACCCCCAAAATAACCACATGAGGGCACTATTTTCATGCCCTATGCTATAGATTGTTTTTGTAGTCCTGTCAGGCTACTTGTGCCCAAAATAACCAAAGGAAAGCACTCTTTGGATGCCCCTTGTTATATATGGGCTTTGTAGTTCCCTACAGATCCGTGGACCCAAGAAGACCACAGGAGGGCACTCTTTGCATGCCCTGTGCTATATATTGTCTTAGAAGCCCCTTTGTGGCCGCTATACCAAAATAACCACAGGAGGGCACTCTTTTCATGCCCCTTGTTATATATGGGCTTTGTAGTTAGTTCGGGCGTAGCAGCCACAAAGGGGCTTCTAAGATCATATATAGCACGGGGCATGAAAAGAGTGTCCTCCTATGGTTATTTTGGGCATAGAAACCTGTAGGGGACTACAAAGCCTATACATAACAAATGGCATACAAAGAGTGCCCTCCTGTGGTTATTTTGGGCATAGCAACCTGCAGGGGACTACAAAGACCATATATAACACAGGGTATGAAAAGAGTACCTTTCTATTGTTATTTTTGGCCCAGTGGCCTGACAGGGACTACAAAGACCATCTATAGCACAGGGCATGAAAAAAGTGCCCTCTGGTGGATATTTTGGGCGTAGCAGCCAGAAAGAGGCTTCTAAGACCATATATAACACAGGGCATGAAAAGAGTGCCCTCTGGTGGATATTTGAGGCGTAGCAGCCAGAAAGAGGCTTCTAAGACCATATATAACACAGGGCATGAAAAGAGTGCCCTCCGGTGGATATTTTGGGCGTAGCAGCCAGAAAGAGGCTTCTAAGACCATATATAACACAGGGCATGAAAAGAGTGCCCTCCGGTGGATATTTGGGGCGTAGCAGCCAGAAAGAGGCTTCTAAGACCATATATAACACAGGGCATGAAAAGAGTGCCCTCCGGTGGTTATTTAGTTCGTAGCGGCCACAAAGGGGCTTGCTTCTAAGATCATATAATCCAAGCTGTCTCAGGAATTCTGGGAGTTGAAGTCCACGAGTCATAAAAGAGCCAAGCTTGCCTACCCCTGTGACGTAGTCATTCCCACCATTAACTCAAATTAGGGAAGGCACGTCTTAAACATATCACGTGGTTGCAGAGAGAGAGAGAGAGAGAGAGAGAGAGAGAGAGAGAGAGAGAGAGAGAGAATCAGTAATGTGTGTGTGTGTGTGTGTGTCTTCAAACTCGGCCCTTTTGTGACCTGCGGACTTCAACTCCCAGAATTCCTCAGCCAAGCAAAAACAAGAAACAGATCTTGCAAAAATCACCCAATCTGATTCGGCCATGTGACCAGGCACAAAAAAAACACAACCTAACCCACTTCCGGCTTCTCCTATCCAAGCCATGCGGCTGCGGAGGCCTGTTTTTGGTCGCAATTTTGCATGTCTAACGTAAGTACCCTTTCTGAATTAATTCATTTTTGTGAACCCTAGCTAAATAAACCTTCGTGCCTGGGGGAATGGGCTGCAGATAGCCATTTTTGTTAAAATTAATTAGTCCCTTTCGTTTTGGAAATGGGGAGTGGAAAGGGTTTTTTTAAAAAATAAAATAAAACTTCCTAGGGTTTTACTTTGCATGTGTTTCAATGTACTGTGCATTTGACTAACCACCTCGTGTTTTTAATTAAACAGCCAGTTGCATGTCGCTACATTTAAACATGGAGGCCTTGTCGAAGAGCCACTGAAGGCCTCTGTGGCTCCCTTTTTTTTCCAAGCACCCAGTGGAAAGGTTTTTTTAAAAAATAATAATAATAAAATAAACTCCTAGGGTTTTATTTTGCGTTTTGTTAAAATTAAGAATAGGTTCCTTTCATTTTGGAAATGGGGAGTGGAAAGTGTTTTTTTTTAATAAAGGGAGGTGGGCAAAAGGTTCACAAGAGGAATGCAGGACCAAGCAAAGATAGAGAAGTCCATGCATCCCTTTTGGAGCGAATCTCTCTCCCACCAGCTATTTTTTGGGAAAAATCTTAAGGCCAAGTCAACTGCGAGTCATTCTGAAGTGCAACATTTGCTCCTTTCTGAAGTACGACTGAAGATGTGCAAGATCAGGAATTGTCTTCTCCTCTAACTGTTTTTTCTTTCCTTCTGACGCCAGATATGGGAAGGAATCGACATAGAGACTGTGATGCATGTCTGCTTCCTCATGCTGGAACCCATGGCACTCTGCTACTGACGGCGGCGGAGTAGCTGCAACCGGGTGGTGGGAGGCTTTGGAGATGGCTGTGAGCTTGTTTGGGTGGGTGGGAGGGCTACATGTCTCTTGAAGCAACTGCCACGGATCCACAAAGTTCAGACTCATCTGGACCAGCCACATGGATTCCCATCTTGAGTTGAAGACCAACCTTCCAGCGTCCAGTAAAAGGACCTCCGCTTTGATGCAATGTTGTAGTGTTTTGATATATTTGTGCAGTTGTTATGTGTTTTACTTCTAGCTTCCTGGGCTGTTTTAAGTCCCCAAACACCAAAAGGACCCCCGCTCCACGTCATGAGACGTGATGGGGGTGCCATTATACGGGGTGCCCATGGTAAGCTAGCTTTCGGGGTGAATGGCTATATATATTACAGGTAGTCCTTGACTTAATGGCCACGTTTGAGTCCAGAGCTTCTGTTGCTAAGCGAGGCATTTTGTTAAGTGAGTTTTGCCCAATGTAATGACTTTTCTTGCTACATTTGTGAAGTGAATGGCTGCAGCTGTTGAGTTAGTAATATGGTTCTTAAGCGAATTTCGCTTCCCCATTGACTTCGCTTGTCAGGTCACAAAATGTGATTACCTGACCCCAGGACACTGCAGCCATCATAAATACAAGTCAGTTATCAAGCTTCTGAACTTTAATCACATGCCACAAGGATATTGCAATTGTAAGCTACTTTCTTCAGTACTGTTATACCTTCAAATAGTCACTAGATGAACTCTTTTAACTCAAGGGCTACCTATACCAGCTTTTATGTAGTAATATATATAGGCATTCTTCTATGTACATATTAGCATTTCATACAGAGTTCTATTTACTTAAATATGCTAATGTGCACATATATGTGTATGTACATATATGCACACAGAGGGACATAATTTGTCTATTCCTGGAATAAACTAATTATGCCAACAAGTCTCTGCATGTGCATATATGTATATATACATGCCCCAACGTTTCGCTTCTCATCCAAGAAGCTTCTTCAGTTCTGACTGACTGGTGGGGAATGGAATGATTTATATTCTTTGCAGTCGTCTGGTCCTTAATACTCCAAAGGTAAGTCGTTAGCTCTCTTTAAGAGTCGTTGAGGCCACTTGGGGGTTTATCTGTATCCTCAGGGTCACCTGGACCAGTGTGGCGATGGGCCTGGGACTTCTTGGGACTGTTGCAAGGACCGTGTTGGAGACAGGAGGTAAGTGGTGTATCCCTCCACGTTGAGAGAGACTTGTTCGGTTTTAACACAAATGGCCTCTTTGACCCCTATTTCAAACCAGCGGTCCTCTCTATCCAGAACGTGGACTTTGCTGTCTTCGAAAGAGTGGCCTTCGTTTCTCAAGTGCAGATAGATGGTTAAATCTTGTCCTGGTGGGCTTGTTGTCCTAGGTTGTGTCATGCATTTGTGGTTTGTTTCTCCAATGTACAGATCTGTACATGTCTCACTCCATTCTAATGCACATATTGCATTGCTCAGTTTGTAGGCGTTTTATCCTTTGGGTGGACAAGCTTCTGCCTTAGTGCAGTTTCTCAATCTTGGCAACTTTTTAGGATGTGTGAACTTCAGCTCCCAGAATTCCTGAGTGAGCATGGTGGCTGAGGAATTCCGGGAGCCGAAGTCCACACATGTTAAAAAGTTGTCAAGGTTTTGAGAAACACTGCCTTAGTGTATTTTTGGGTAGAAAGTGCATGTACGTTGAGTTAGTTGAGCTTTTCAGATATTCCTGCACTTTGTGGATTGATGTTGCTTCCTTTGTTGTTCTTGTTGGGGGCAGGGGGGACAAAGGATCCTACTGGATCTTTATCTGGATTTGATGAAGGCCCAATTGGGGCCTTCTAGTCCCTCTTTGCTGGTAGGTAAACCTTCAGCCCAGTGGTGTAGGATTCTGATGACCTCTGTGTTTTTGCAGACACACACTGGGATTTCTGTATACTTCAGTGTTGAAGTGTGAATCTTGTCCTAGTGGGTTTGTTCTCGTGTGCCATGCGCTTGTGAAGTTGTTTTTCATAAACGCATGGCACAACATAGGAGAACAAACCCATCGGGACAAGATTCAGCAGTTCATCTGTCTGCGGAGATTCTTAAGTTAGCCAGGTCACAGTTTGCTCCAAAGGTCCTTTTCCAAGAGGCAATCGGACTTCGTTTTTTCTTGAAGATTTTCACTTCTCACCCAAGAAGCTTCTTGGATGAGAAGCGAAACATCTTCAAGGAAAAACAAAGGAAGTCCAGTTGCCTCTTGGAAAAGCACATTTGGAACAGTGGTCCATCTGCATTTGAGAGACAAAGGCCGCTCTTGAAGACAGCAAAGCCCATGTTCTGGATGGAGAGGACCCCTGGTTTGAAAGAGGGGTCAAAGAGGCCATCTGTGTTAAAACTGAACACCCCTCTCGACAGAGGGGGGGGGAATATGACGCCACCTTTCTCCCGTCTCCAGTACGGTCCTTTCAGCAGTCCCAAGAAGGTCCCAGGCCCACCGCCACACTGGTCCAGGTGACTCCGAGGGTACAGGTAAACCCCCAGGTGGCTTCAACGGCTCGGAGAGCTAGCGACCGACCTTTGGAGTACTAACGACCAGAGGACTGCAAAGAATATAAATCCTTCCATTCCTCACCAGTCAGCCAGAACTGAAGAAGCTTCTTGGATGAGAAGCGAGGCGGCAAAAAAAAAAAAAAAAAAAACCAAACCCCCAAAACATAAGCACCTCCCCCACACACAGATTCACGTATATAGTTAAGTCACAGAGTGTCCGGTTCATTCCTACTTATTGGGACATACCCCTATTACTGTGTGTGCCTGTGTACATTAACACAGCTGCACACAGTCATCTAGGCTAAGCTCTATTGGGGCCTTGTTTCCTAATAGATCTTAGCCTATATTGCTCTGTGTGTCTGTGTTAAGATACACAGACACATAGAGCAATATAGGCCAAGATCCATTAGGAAAGCCCCAATAGAGCTTAGCCTAGATGACTGTGTGCAGCTGTGTTAATGTACACAGGCACACACAGTAATAGGCATATCCCCTAATATATGGTATATGTTTATATCTACATATTACCACATATTAGGGTGTATACCATACTAAGGTTACCAGCTCTGGGCTGCAAAAGAAGAAAAAGCCACTAGAGGGCAGCAAACTACATTTGGCACCCCCTAGTGGCCTACCATGTTTTTGCAGCCCAGATCCGGTAACCTTAGAGCAGTCCTTTTCCAAACTTGCCCGCTGTAAGGTGGATGGCTTTCAACTCCCAGAATTACTTGGGGGTTGAAGTCCCCCACATCTGACAAGCTTGCAAAACACTGCCTTGGCTCACAATATGTGTCCAGCTGTGTGTGTGCATCTTTCTTCTGAAGCTCCACTGATACACGCACACATATATATATATAGGCAATCCAGGGCCCCCAGCATGTCACAATTTTCCTCTATGGCAAGTTTTCAAGAAGGAAGTTCCTAGAAAAGGAAGTGTCTTGATGGGGGCATCAGGATACCTCCAGAATACCAAAACTATCTTCCTGTTCTGGAAAGATTCCTTTGGGGAAACTGCTGGATTAGCTCAATTGGCATGAGGAAAAGAAGGGCATTTAAAGTAACCCAGAAAAGACCCTTTTGCCCATATATACGTGTCACTTTTCTCCTGATTGCACAAGGACTGCAAACTGTCAGCTGTGGAGGTCTTGCCCATCCGAGTTCTCTCTGGCCACCAAGTCCCATCATCCTCAACCCATGTTGCAATGGCTGAGGAGAGGAATACCTATGGTGCTCTCTCTGCTGGTTTGGCAGCTGCCCTAGCCCAGCCAGCAGGGAGGCCCCACAAGACTTGTGACCAAGTCAGCAAAAAGTGGCATGGAGAATGGATCAGGCAAAGATCCCCGTGCTGCACCAAGTTAGAGATGTACTACAACTCCCAGCAGCCCCAGGCAGCAGAGTTAAGGATGGGTGCTGCTTTGGCAGTCCTGGTGCAATCAGGCAAAGTGCCAGTGGAGCCGGAGAAGAAAGGATACTTACACACACGTGCTTGACTTACCTGTGGCAGGATTTTCTCCGACTGGGATGGCCTCTGGACTTACTCCTAATGCGGGATTTCGAAAATCAGCACCCCTGACAATAAAACAACCATTTTCAAGCACACCAACCCCCTCATCCCGAGACCAATGCTTAATAAAAGGTATTTTATTTACAAAAAAAACCGCTCCCAGTCTCATCTTCTTCTTAAGATCTCCAGATGTCGCAGATAGCGTCGGCGCCTGTTCCAGAAAGGCAGCACTGAACTATTTCAGCTAGGTGCAAGGAATGGAAGCCCTCCCTTCCACTAGGATGGGTCTCTGTACACGTGGGCTACAACCTGTCTCACTACCTCCTGATTCGTGGGCTAAAGCCTTTATTACCATCTCCTGATTCTTGCCTATCTATCATGGTTCCTGTTAGCCACCATCTCTTCTTCGTTCCTACAGCGCTATTATAAAAGCTTTGGGGAGACCCACGTGCCCCCCGTTCTTCTGCTGCCTACTTGGCCAACCCGTGGCTTCCGAGCCCTCTAAAGAGCTCTGCAGGAACGCCATCCTTGGGGTTCTCCTCCTCCAGAGTCCAGCTCAGCTGGACTTCCCTTCTTCCCACCCTGCCTAGATGTTGTCATAGGGGACCGCAAGGCCAGTGTTGTAGCTGTAGCCATCTACTTCGTTGTAAGAGGTGGAGCAGCTAGAAAGGACGCTCTCTGCCACCAGCTCGTCTGTGGAGAATTCGTAGGCGTAGATAATGCCTCTGTGCCTGTTCAGAGAGAAGCAAGGGGAGAAAAGGGAAAAGAAAATAAGCTGGGTGCTTTTCAACCAGCCTGGTTCCCAGCAGTTCAAAATCCTCTGGAGCAACTTTCCAACCTTGGCAACGTTAAGATGTCTGCACTTCAAATTCAAGCTGGCTGGGGAATTCTGGGAATTGGTCCTCACATCTTAAAAGTTGCCCAGGTTGAAGAACGTTGCTCCAGGCCAGGGGTCTTCAAGCCCTTTTATGACGAGTGGACTTCAACTCCCAGAATTCCTCAGGCAGCACACCACAAGTCATCAAAGGGCCAAGTTTGAAGACCCCTGCTCCAGACTCTGGTTCCTCTCTAGGGCCAAGGAGATGTTAAAATGCAAGTAACAAATTCAGAGTAGGCCCATGTGCTTAATGGTTCCGGGTTGTTCTACTTTTAGAGTAGTGCTTCTCAACCTCGGCCACATTTAGGACGTGTGGACTTCAATCCCCAGAATTCCCTGGATGGGGAATCCTGGGGATTGAAGTTCAGTCCTCTTAAAGCAGGCATGTCAAACTGCCGGCCTATGGGCTGGATGCGTCATGCCAAAACCGTGCCCATCCCATTGCCAGCAATGGGGAAAAAGTTACGATACGCCGCACGACAATGCATGACATCGTGCGTTTGACCTGCCTGCCTTAAAGTAATCAAGGTTGAAAAAGACTGCTCTAGATATGTCAACTGTCTTGCATTCACCTTCTTGGAAGTCAGCTCAGAGTATGAGGAAACAGATGGGAAGGGAAGGGAGGAGATAAGAGAGGGAAGTGAGAGGAGGAGAGGAGGGAAGAGAAGGGAAAAGGAGGTAAGGGGAGAGGGGGAGGGGAGAACAGGGGAGGGGAGGGGAAAGGGAGAAGATCAAGATTTAAAACAGGATTTGGATAAGCTAAACTACTCTGTATTCCAAGAGACGGCGAGGCCAATAGCCATCCAGAAGCAGCTGGACTATAATTCCCATCAACCTTAGCCAGCCCAACCCATAATAATGGGTGCTGGAACATCTTACCACCCTTCACCCATCGCCCGGGTTTGTTCTTCCAAGCCACTTGCTGCTCACCAGAGCTTGCTCGCGATTTATAGCTGGCTACCTTCCTATCCTAAACCCCTGCCTGGCTTGGCCACAACACCCTGGCTCTCTGCCACCATAAGTTCTCAAACGCTCTTCCATTGCGGCTTCTTCTCTTTTCCTGTTTGACCCAGGCATCTTCAAACTTGGCCCTTTGATGACTTGTGGACTTCAACTCCCAGAATTCCTCAGCCAGGCACGCAGGCTGAGGAATTCTGGGGCCAAGTTTGAAGACCCTCGGTTTAAACTGAGGAAGGCCAACTTGGGGGAATGCCTCCCAGCGTCCCACAATATTGTCTAGCTAAGGCTGCTGGGGATTGTAGTCTAGCAACCCTGAGAGTGGTGTCACAGGGCGCTGGCTGAGATAAAAAGTACCACAGTGAGGGTCAACTCTCACCTTCCATGAGCGGTCAAGTCATCGTCCATGATTCTGGTCCCTCCGGGAGTCTTTTCATTAGGGATGTTGGCCGTGATGAGGCTGTGGGAGCTGAAGCAGAGGTGGCGAACTGGGTGCCTGGAAAAAAAAGGATGACACAAGAGTTCTTCAGTGGCTTTTCCACAAGGTCTCCATGTTTAAATGCATTGGACAAGCGACTTGCTGTTTAATTAAAAGCAGGATGCAGTTCTTCAAATGCACAGTAGATTTGAACAAATGCAAAGTAAAACCCTAGGAGTTTATTTTTTTATTATTATTATTTTAAAAAAACCTTTCCACTGGGTGCCTGGAAAAAAAAAGGGGAGCCACAGAGTCCATCAGTGGCTTTTCAACAAGTTCTCCAGATTTAAACGCAACCGGCGGTTTAATTAAAAGAGGGTGCAGTTATTCAAGTGCACAGTAAATTGGAACAAATGCAAAATAAAACCCAAGGAGTTTTTTATTTTATTTTTTTAAAAAACCTTTCCATTCCCCATTTCCAAAATGAAAGGGACCTATTCTTAATTTTAACAAAATGCAAAATAAAACCCAAGGAGTTTATTTTTTAAAAAAAAACACCTTTCGATTCCCCATTTCCAAAATGAAAGGGACCTATTCTTAATTTTAACAAAATGCAAAATAAAACCCTAGGAGTTTTGTTGTTGTTTTTTTTTTTAAAAAAAAAATCCCTTTCCACTCCCCATTTCCAAAATGAAACGGACCCATTCTTAATTTTAACAAAAATGGCTATATGCAGGTCATTCCCCCCAGGTACGAACGTTTATTTAGCTAGTGTTCACAAAAAACGAATTAATTCAGAAAAGGTACTTACGTTAGACATGCAAAATCGCAACCAAAACACGAGACTCTGCAGCCACCTGGCCTGGACAGAAGCCGGAAGTGGGGTTATTTTTTCTTTTTTTTTGTGCCTGGTCACATGGCCGAACCAGATTGGGTGATTTTTGCAAGATCTGTTTTGTTTTTTTGCTTGGCTGAGGAATTCTGGGAGTTGAAGTCCGCAGGTCATAAAAGAGCCAAGTTTGAACACATACATACCCCCTGCCTTCTATAGTTGATCTTGGCCCTGCCCTGGAGTTTCCCCGATAGAATAAATAATCAACGAACACAAAAAAATACTTCTTTATACAAAATAAAGAAACTAGGAGGAAAAAACCCTAGCCCAGGGGTAGGCAACCCTGGCTCTTTTATGACTGGTGGACTTCAACTCCCAGCATTCCTGAGCAAGCATGTGGGAACTATAGCCCCTTCATGACTGGTGGACTTCAACTCCCAGAATTCCTCAGCCAGCATGGGGGAACTGTGGCCCCTTCATGACTGGTGGACTTCAACTCCCAGAATTCCTCAGCCAGCATGGGGGAACTGTGGCCCCTTCATGACTGGTGGACTTCAACTCCCAGAATTCCTCAGCCAGCATGGGGGAACTACGGCCCCTTCATGACTGGTGGACTTCAACTCCCAGAATTCCTGAACCAGCCATGGGGCAACTACGGCCCCCTCATGACTGGTGGACTCCAACTCCCAGCATTCCTGAGCCAGCCTGGCTCAGCTTGGAAACCCCTCCCTTTCCCCCCTCAGCGCGGCTGGCTCAGGAATGCTGGGAGTTGAAGTCCACGAGTCCTCCAAAGAGCCGAGGTTGGCCTACTCCCGCTCTAGCCGGCCCACCGAAGGGGCGGGGCTCCTCCTCCTGCGCCTGCGCCGCCGTGCGCGACGCTTTGCGACGAGCCGTGCGGCGCCTGGGAGGCGGCTTTCCGGCGGGGCTGCGCGGGCGGGCGGGCGGGCGAGGCGGCGATGCTGCTGACGGTGTTCTGCCTGCGGCGGGACCGCTCCGAGCTGACCTTCTCGCTGCAGGTGGACGCGGACTTCGAGCTGCAGAACTTCCGCGCCCTCTGCGCCCTCGAGTCCGGCGTCCCCGCCTCCGAGAGCCAGGTGGGCGACGGGGGTCTCCCGGGGGTCCCGCCGGGGGGATCGGGTCGCCCTCCGTCCTGCTGGCGGGTGGGCGGCGGGGCGGGGGTCCCTGCGGGGAGGGGGTAGAGCCGGCTCAGCCGCCCCCCCCTCCCTCCTTCCCCTCTGGGGCGGCTGGGCGGGGGCTTCCGGGTGGCCTCGGATGAAGGGTGGGGGGCTTTTCCATGGGGGTGGGGGTCTTCTGCGACGGCGGCTGCCGAACTGCCCGAGCTCCGAGTCTGCGGATGGAGCCGCTTCTCCCCTGGGTGCCTGCCCTCCCACCCCCCCACCCCCCCTTGCTTGCCCTCCCACCCACCCCATGCTTGCCCGCCCTCCCACCCACCCACCCACCCCTTGCTTGCCCTCCCACCCACCCCCCCTTGCTTGCCCGCCCTCCCACCCACCCACCCCTTGCTTGCCCCCCTGCCCCGTCCCTATATTTTGGCTGCCCCCAGACCAGGCGCTGCCCACCTCGTTTGCTGGGTAGCCGCTTGCAGAAGGCAGGGCGGTGGGTTTGGACTAGGGAGGCCCCCCCCCCCCGTCCGGCCCCCTTTCCTGGCTCCTTCTCCTGTCTGTAGATCCCGATTTCCCCCCTCCACCCGCTTCCGATTGGACAAAGCTTTGCAGCCCCTTTTGGCCCAAGCAAGGTGGAGCCAGATCTTTTTTTTTATTATTTTAATTCCATTTATATCCCGCCCTTCTCCGAAGACTCAGGGCGGCTTACAAGCTTAGCAGTAGCCTTCATTCTATGTATATGCCTGCTTATTATGGCTTTCGCGCGCCCCCCAAGCGGCATTATTACAAAGTCAGCTTAATTGCCCCCAACAATCTGGGTCCTCATTTTACCTACCTCGGAAGGATGGAAGGCTGAGTCAACCTTGAGCCTGGTGGGACTCGAACCTGCACTAATGGCAGGCAGCCGGTGTTACTTAAGGAGGCATCAGCCCACTGCTCCACCAAGGCTCTCTCCTGATCCACCAAGATCCTCTCCTGATATCCTGATCCCTCCGTGGGGAGTGGTGGATCTGGCTCCTGACCCAACCGGCCAGCCCGCCATCCTTTGTACCGGTCGGGTCGGCTTGTTGCAACCTGCGGGTGGTTCCCAGTTGCGTTCTGCTCTCGCCATCTTTCCCCCCCCCCCCGGAGCTCTTTCAGGCAGTGCTTTCTGCCAGATCCTGGCAGTGTCCGGGGGGGGGGGGGGCAGCGGGATCCGCTTCCTGGCACTTTCAGGAAAGTGAGCTGCTTTTGTTAAGCCGCTTGGAGAGGTGGGTGGCTAGGGCTGCCCTTGTAGGCATGCACGCTCTATAGCCTTGGGGCGGGGGGGGGGTTGTCCAAGGCTGGCTCGACTCTGGTGACCCAGCAGGGCATCTCCTTGGAGGCCACTTGCTATTGAACGGCTGCCTGTGTCTCTCTCAGATCATCTTCGGCGAGCAGCCCCTCACGGACAATCACCGGTCGTTGGCATCTTATGGCCTGAAGGATGGAGACGTGGTGATCCTGCAGCAAGTGGAGAATGGGCAGGCGCTATCCCCGGCCCCCTTTCCTGGTAAGAGACCTCCTCCTCCTCCTCCTCCTCCTCCTCTTCCTCCTCCTCCTCCTCTTCCTCCTCCTCCTCCTCCTCCTCCTCTGGTGTTCCCCGTCTTTGGCCTGGCCGGCCTCCGTCGAAGGCCCCTGCGCTTTCTGTCCGTTTTAATCTGCCGGTTGTAAATCTGCCGGTGACTTTGCTAGCTCCTCAGATCTCATTTTGGAAAGCGTGGCAGATTTCGCACCCTCCTCCTCCTCCTCTCCCCCCTCTCCCCCCCCTCCCCCGGGAAGCTTAAGGCATCTCCCCCTGTTGTTTATCCTCGAGGGCTGTTTTTCTCTGGAACTGTGCCCCGAAAGTGGATTTCACAGCAATAGCGTTCACGAACGCAGGAGCAAGAATGCAAGGTGCATTCAGTGTCCTAATAAACCAACGTTTTGTGGGCCGTCACTCCTGTTTCCACCTTTTCCCCCGGGGGGGGCCCAGATGCCGTCATATCTGCTTCGCCTGCTCGGATCAGTGGGGGTGGGTGGGTCATATTTTCCAAATTCTGGAGCGCTGAGGCAGGCCCATCTCAAGCCCAGCGTGGACAGGTGCCCCCGGTTCAGAATCCCCCTGCCAGATCCCGCCTCCCTCTTCCCCAAGGCCAGAGCCTCCGGGTGGAGCCTAATCCAGATTGTTGGGGGCAATTAAGCTGACTTTGTAATAATGCCGCTTGGGGTGTGTGTGAAAGCCCTAATAAGCAGGCATATACATAGAATGAAGGCTACTGCTAAGCTTGTAAGCCGCCCTGAGTCTTCGGAGAAGGGCGGGATATAAATGGAATTAAAATAAATAAATAAATAAATAATCCGCAGTTGTCTTCTCTCCCCGTCGCAAACAGGCCTGCCCAGGATAGACTTCAGCAGCATCGCTGTGCCGGGGACGTCCGCCCAGCTGCCCCAGTCTCTACAGCTGCCACCCCCGGCCCCTGCCCCTGCCCCACCTGCTTCCTCACGGGCCCCGGCTCTTCCCGACCCGCCTTCCATCCCGCAGGGCCTGGACAACCCGGCCCTTTTGCGAGCAATGCTGCTGGCCAACCCGCACGAGCTCTCCTTGCTGAAGGAGCGAAACCCGCCTCTGGCCGAGGCTCTGCTCAGCGGGGACCTGGGTGAGTCCTGCCAGGAGGGAAGAAAGATCTGGGGCTGGGTGGAGGGGGAAGGGGGCAGGGGGAAGGGCGGTGCTGCCCCTTGGCCCTGTGGATTTCGCATGCCCCCTTACCCCCCTGCGCTTTGTGCTCTAGAGAAATTCACTCAGGTGCTGGTGGAACAGCAGCAGGATCGAGCCCGCCGGGAGCAGGAGAGGATCCGTCTCTTCTCCGCTGACCCATTTGACCTGGAAGCTCAGGCCAAGATTGAGGAGGACATTAGGTAGCAGGTCTGGGGGCCGAGCGGAGGGCTGGGCCTGGAGGGAGCTGGCCGAAGGAGGCTCCTGATGACCGGCTTTGGTGTTCTGCTCAGGCAGCAGAACATTGAGGAGAACATGACCATCGCGATGGAAGAGGCTCCCGAGAGCTTTGGCCAGGTGGTGATGCTGTACATCAACTGCAAGGTCAACGGCCAGCCCGTGAAGGCCTTCGTGGACTCGGGTCCGTCTGCCTCCCACCCACCCAACCCCTTTCCTCTCTGCCTGGCTGTGACTGGCCCACGTCAGAGGAGAGTCTGGCGGGAGTACGCCAGGCAGCCTTGGGCGGGGAGGACGGCAGGGCTGAGATTTCCTTTTGGGAAGAGCCCACCTCCTCTCCCCCCCCACGCACCCCACTCCGGTAGGAATGTTTTCAACTTGACGTGCCCTCTTGGCAGGTGCTCAGATGACCATCATGAGCCAGGCGTGTGCAGAGCGGTGCAACATCATGCGACTGGTGGACCGGCGCTGGGCCGGTATCGCTCGGGGCGTGGGCACCCAGCGGATCATTGGCAGGGTGCACCTGGGTAAGTGTTTCTTGGGAGGCAGCTGGCAACGCTAGAGAGAGAGGGGGAGGGAGAGAGAGGCTGGCCCACCCGCCATGTTTTCTGCTGCAGCTCAGGTGCAGATCGAGGGGGACTTCCTCCCGTGCTCCTTCTCCATCCTGGAGGAGCAGCCCATGGACATGCTGCTGGGCCTGGACATGCTGAAGAGGCACCAGGTGAGCAGCGGGCACCTGAGGCTGGCAGGAGGGGCACTCCCAAGCCGGAGCTTCGGAAGGCCTGCTTCCCTCCCCGGCCTCGTGGGCAGCTCCCCCAGCAGGCCAAGGTCAGCCTCGACTTCCTTCCGTCTTCCCCAGTGCTCCATCGACCTCAAGAACAACATGCTGGTGATCGGCACCACCGGCTCTCAGACCTCTTTTCTGCCTGAGGGGGAGCTTCCCGAATGCGCCAAGCTGGCTTACGGGCCGGGCCGGGAGGACATGAGGCCCGACGAGCTGGCCGATCAGGAGTTGGCCGAAGCCCTTCAGAAGTCTGCTGACGAAGCAGGTACGCGGGCAGGGCTAGGAGGACGTGCCCTCCCCCAGGCCGGCTCACGGGGGGGGGGGGGCACCTGCCGGAGAAGTGGAAGTTTTGAACTTCAGGCCAGCGTTAATCCGGCAGTGCCGAGATTGGGGGGGGGGGGAGGGGAGGAGACGCCGTTGGTTTGTTCAATTTAGGCAGAGTTCTTAATTTGCCAGGAGCGTCCTGGAAAAGAGGGTCTGGGTGGGTGGGGGGGACGGTCAAGGAGGCACTGCGACAGAGGGACACCCCCCCCCCCGGCCTCTTTTGCTGGGAGCATGGAGAATTTTGACCGCCTTCCGATTTTCCCAGAAGGGATGGGCGTCGCGGGGAGCTTGCGACCTAGCAGGTTTTAAGCAGAGATTTTTAACGTTGCACCCTTAAGTTATCCAAAGCAGGAGAGCCTAGGTGAGTAATTTCATTAGCCTGTCACCACGTTTTCCTCTCCAGTAAACGTGCTCAGCGGCGTCTGGGAAGAAAAATACGTTCTCTTTGTCTCGCGCAGAGGGGTTTTTTTTTTCCTTGCCCCCCCCAGCCGGATTCGTAGGCTTCGCTTTCTCTAGGGCCACGGTGCGGTTCGCAGCCCGCTTGCCGAGTCACCCTGGACCGTTCTCTCGAGGGTGGAAACACCCCACCCCACCCCCCGACTCTTGAGTCTGACATCCTGGACTCAGAGGAGCTTATTCCGGGACTGGCCCCCCCCTCTCTTCTTCCCCTCCTTCCCCCCAGTTCCCAGAAGTGGAGAGAAGTGGCAGGCAGACAGAGACGCCCCTAGAAGAAGGCAGCGGGAATGAGTTTTGTCTTTCGTTCACCCTCCTCTCTCTTGGCACCGTTAGTTACAGGTGGATGTGGGCAAGATGGCCGCCTCAGGCACCAGCGGCAGAAAGCCAAGCGAAGGAAGCGCCGCGCAGTCTCCAGCCCCTCAGCTCAGAGCCTTTGCACCCTCTTATAGCAGCTCTTGCCCTCCCCCCACACACACGAGAGGAATGCCCCGCGGTCAGCTCAGCAGTGGCTTTTTGTATCCTTACATCCTGGTATTAAAAGCTCTCCCTTAAGAGATGCAGCTTAGTCTCGAGTTTTACTTAGCCCGAGCAGTCGGCCCTCTGCCCTCTGGTGCTGCTTGGTCACCTCCTGCCTCACCTCCCACTGCTTTGAGGCTTGTGGGATGGGAACCACCACTCCTTGGCATCGTCCCTCAGCTGCCCTGCGCGCTTCAGCACCCCGGAGGTAGTAGTTCTTGTCTTTTGAAGTTGGTCGCCAAAGTTCCTGTCTTTGCGCGACTCCAGCTTTCCCCCCCCCCCTTTCCCCAAAGCGTCTGCTGAGGACCGGAATGAGCGTAGACTTGGTGAGGAGAGCACGCATCCCTCGCATCCAGCTGGCTAGCTCTGCGGAGGAACACAGACAGACACAGACAGACAGACAGAGAGAGAGAGAGCGCCTGGCCTCCCTCGGGGCTGAGGTTTTAATTTCCTGCATTGGATCTGGAGGGCCAGGGATGGAGGTCCAGAGCCCTCGGAGGGAGGAGTCAGCGGGCAGCCAGCTCAGAGGAGGAAGAGGAAGACCAGGAGAGGTTGAGAAAGACCAGGGACAGGACAGCTACATAGGATCAGGAGAGAAGAGCCTTTCCTGCAGGAGCTGAGGACCAAACAGGCCTAGCCGGCATTGTCCAGCAGCAGAGGAGATGGATCTGGGATGCGCTGGACAGTCAGGAGAGTTTCCCCATCCGGCCGAGCGTCGGAGCGCGTCAGCCCGGGGGCCTCTTTGCGTGCCCGCCAGGCTACCCTTCTTAACCGCAGGAAGAGGAAGAGCCACCAACCGAGGGGAGAGTCAGCGCTAGTTGAGCCTAGAGCCAGCAAGGACGCCCTTCGCCCGGCAGAGTCAGCCAGCGGCCGCTCAGAGAGGAGCTGCCCGCAGGGGGGCAGAAAGGGCCGCCGGGCCACCCTGGAGCACGGTGCATGTGGTGTGCTAATCCACCTTTGGTGTGTTTGTCTCCTAATCCAAACAGAATGCCAGAAGCCTAGATGCATGTAATGTGGTTTTGCTGCCGCTGGAGGGGGCCACAGACCAGGTACTGCCAGCGCTTCCTCCTCCTCCTCGTGGCTCCCGCAAGTGGGGGTGGGGGTGGTGGAGGAGGAGGGGACCGCCGGCCCGGATCCAAGACGCGCAACGGGCCCAGCGGAGGATTCCAGCAGCAGCGGGCTCGTCAGGACGCTCCTGGGCAAAGCTTGTCCCTGCCGGAATAATGGCAGCTGGGGAAGGCCGGGCCGGTGCGAGTCCAAGGCAGCCGGATCGCTCGGCTGGATCTCTTGCTGCCAAACGCCGTGCTTGGCTTGCTTCCGCTCAAAAAGCCGCGCCCGCTTCCGTAATGCTGGGCGTTACTTCGGCTAATGCATGTGGGCGCGCTGGAGGGTAGCCCACCCTTCACCCCACCCCCCGAGCCCAGCAGAGCGCTTTTCTTCTGGCGTCTTGCAGGACCGGGCTCTCCGCCAAACCCATCGTGGCCCTGCTCCTCCTCGGAAGTCAGGAAGTGACCCTCGCAGCCGGTTAAGACCTTAACTGCAGCAAAATTGAAAGGGGGGTGGGTTCGTCCTTGATGGCTCCCATGCTTCTTGCTTGCTTGCATGCATGCATCTGGTTTGGCCTTCCTGCCTCTTCCAGCCTCCCCCCGGTGTAGAAGAAGGGTGGGGGAGGAAGTGGGGAAAGGAGACCCTTTGGGGATGGGTTGGGGGGGAAAGGGTCGTTTCCGCTTGCAAAGGGAGCAGGCTGGTGGGGGGGACAGGCAGCTGTCCCAGTTGCCCCTCTGCCGGTCGCTCGGAGGGCCTTCCCGCTGCCGTCTGGGGTCCTCAGGGGTTCTCACTCTGCCTTTCCCCCTTCTCTCCTCTTTTGTGCGCAGAGAATAGCGCTGCAGAATCTACCTCACGTGAAGCTCCTTCACAACCGACGTCGGACAGCTTTAAACCGCCGGTTTGTTTTCCAGAACGTGGTCCGAAGACTGCCGATGATAGCCCTGCCAGCCGATCGCTCGATCGCTCGGCCTCTGCTCCCACCGTCTGCTCCCCCCTGGGCGGCCGGGCGCAACCTGAATGTCCCAGAGCTGGGAAATCCCTGGATTCTCTCCTGGACCCCCAGGGGTGGCTGGGGAGCAAGGAGCCGCCAGCCCCCCCGCCGAATCTGCCTGGCGCCGGGGCCCACTCCCCCTTGGGGGGGTCAGCTACCTCCCGAAACATACCTGCTGCTTCCACCTGCCCTCCGGAGAAGGCCGCCCCTGGCCACGAGCCTCAGGAGATGGAGGGAGACAGCGGCCTGTGCAAGGCGTCCCCGGAGACGAGCGGGCCCGACGCCCCCCTGCCGCTAGAGCCCCAGGAGCTTCCTCCAGATTTTAAGAGGTGCAGGAGCCCCAGGAAGGGCGGATGGAGGGAGCCTCGGCACGTGGGGGATGTTTCCTTTCCACTGGCCGCTGCGGCAGAAGGGGGGGAGATTTCCCGAGGGGCCGAAGACAGGCCAGAGGGGGCCCTAGCCCAGCCTCCAGGAGAGGACCGCTCGCTGGAAGATCCCCCTGGCCCAGAGGACCCACCCCTGCTCGAGTCAACCGACGTGAGCGCTGCGGGCCCTGGGATGGAGCTGGGCTTGCATCAGTGCCCTGGCCTTCCTCTGCCCCTCGGTCTCCCCCCAGCGAGCCGCTCGACTCAGCCCGGAAACGTCACCGTTGACCGTCCCAAGGATCAAGATGAAGAGCCGAGCATCTCCCTGGCCTCTGCCTTGAAGGAGCTTCACCGCCTCCTGGTTGTGAGTGCCAAGCACGACTTCCGAATGGGGGGCGCTCGGCACGAAGAGAGGCGCTCCTCGCTGGAGGCTCCTCCGGAAGGGTCGACTGCGGCCGAGGAGGCCTCCTCCTCCTCCTCCTCCCGAGAGCAAGTGAGGCCGGACCTGGCCCTTGCCTGCCCAGCTGCGACGGAGATGCTGGAGGAGCCCCACTTAGACGGGGGGCAGCAGGAGGTTGCCCAAGGGGCCTCCGGCTGTGGTGACTCCGTCCCAGCAAGCCCTTTGGCGGTATGGCCTCCGCCGGCGGTCGAAGAGCACCTGAGAGTCCCAGCCCAGCGCTTATCCAGCTGTGCCGCAGCGGGGCTGAGCTCTCTTGCCTCGCTCGGTCCCGAGTCCCGGGCGTCCGAGAGCAGTTGCGGCTCTTCCCCGAAAGAAGGGAGAGCCTCCAGCATCTCCCTGGAAGCAGAGGCCGAGCCGCAGCACCATCTGGAGCAGCTGCCTGAACCCGTGTCCTTCCCCGGGGCTTCCGATCCCCGCTCTCCTCCTGCCCTGGCTGCAAACCTGGATCAGATTGTGGAGGCCGGCTTTACGCCCCAGGAAGCGGGAGAAGCTTTGGAGCACGCAGGGGGGAATGCCGATCTGGCCCTGCTCATCTTGCTAGCCAGGAACATCGTGGTCCCCACGTAGCCAAGACAGCCTTTCCGGAAGAGCCCTGCCTCCCCGCGCCTCGCGACAAAAGTTTGGTTCAGCCGTACTTTTTTTTTTTTTCCCTTTAGCAAGCAGGAAAGAAAAATAACCCCTTATTTTCAACCAGGTCGCCGCCTCTTTTCCCTTGTTGAATTTTGGCCGTTTAAAAAGCAAATCTTGGTATTGTAACGGAAATCGCCATCTATTATTGCTACTCTTCTGGCTACGTTTATGGAATAAACTTTACTTAAAACGTACGGTTTTAGAACGATAGGCAAATCGAGGGCTTAGAAACTAGAGGCCCGGGTCCGAGGGGGTGCTTACCTCGGTTAAATGCCAGGAGGCAGAGACTTTTAGGAGTAGGGGGCAGCACGTGGCACCACCACACCCCTTCTTTACCGCCAGGGAGGGACACCGCCTGCCAACTCTGTGACCGGGGTTCCCTTCCGCTTAGCCTCCTGCCCTGGATGAAAATCGGTGCCAGGGCAGAGCGCTCCAAGAGGCAGCACTTTTTGGGGTCCTGTGGGATAAAGCTGCACCCACAAAGTCAGCTCTTAGGGTTTTAAAGCTGGTTCCGAGGGGAGAGGGCTGGGGGTGTGGTGTGCTTTTGGCCATTCATGGTGCAGGCCGAATTGCGGCTTGGCAGCTTTGGATGTGGGGCTGGGCTTGGTGAGATAGCAGAGCTAGGTCAGAGAGAAGGTTGATAAAGGAGCTGGCGCTTTCCCATTTTTCCTTGGGGGGGGAATGTTGGGGGGGCTGCCTGCTGGGAGCCTCCCTTAAGGGTGCGTTTTTGAGCACTGGAGGAGCTGAAAATGAAAAAAAAAGGGGATTTGTAGCTGCTGATCACTTTTAGCCATAAGAGGGCAGGAATGCATGCCTTTTGGAGAGAATTGGTGACCCCGATTCCGCGGCCAGGACTGGCTCTTGAAGTTAAGACGGGGGTGGTGGGGGGGGGGCGGTTGCTTCCTTTGTGTTTCAGAAGGCTTGAACTTGCTCTGTCGCTCCTGTCCTGTGCCCATAATTCAAGAGTTTTGAAATGGGGTGGGAGCCCAGAAAAGTGGGGTTTCTTTTGATTTGACAAATGCTGTGGCTCTCTCGCTTAAGGTTGTTGGGTCTCGGACGGCAGGGGAGGTGCAGTGGGGAGACCCCCCCCAATCTTTCTATGGGAAGTTGGGTGGGGGGGGTTTCTGCACACCAGGGGTTGCCTTACAGAGGGGCAAAACCTCTGGGTTACAGCGGCAACAGGACAGGAGATTCCTGAAGCCCAGCCAAGGAGGTGATGCTTTGGAAACGCACCCTTGTGTGACTTTCAAGGGCGGCACGTCCTGGCACAGAGAGAGAGAGAGGGTGGTCCTGGCGGCTTCAGCAACTATTGTGACAGCCTGCAAGGCAGTTGCCGTCCTGGAGCCGTTGCGTATAATTCAAGGAGGAATTGCTCCCTCGCACACTGAGTAAACGCCTGGGCCACCGGTTGCCACCCTTGGCACACCCAGCGGCCGAAGCCTCTCAGGGATCTTGCCTGCCTTGTCGCAGCAGCCCTTCGCCCTCCTACGGCCCTCTCGGCTGCTGCTGGGTGGCATCGGTTGGGCTCTTCGCCGATGATCAGGTGACATCTTTGTAGCTCACATCTTCCTTTTTTTTTTTACCAAAAATAAGGACATATTGTGGGGGTGGGGCAGGCTGCTTCTCAACGGGGAGAAATATGTAAACGTTTTGGATTTTAAAAATAAAGATGTTTTTTTTTTTCTCATAGCAGTTGTCCGACAGATCTTTACGGAGCCGCTCACGGGCAGCCAAATTGGAGGGTGGCAGGGCCAAAGAGGGCCTGGCAGTTGGTGGGCAATGGAGGGAGGAAAAGAACAAAAGGCGGCGTTTGTGTGCTGGTGGCACCCCCTTTCTGGGGGTAACAGTAGGGACGCCGCTGTAGCTCTGCCCCCAAATTTGCTTTTGCACAGCCAAGGCAGCCTTGCTAGTCAAGACTCCTTTCACCAGCTGGGCACTGATGGCTCCATGGAATGCAGTCAATGCCTCCCAGCGCTTGGCATCCCTCGCCTTGCTAGTTGCCTCTGGATCGGATGGGTGAGGGACCCATCCAGAAAACCAACCCGGGGTGGCGCCCACTGGGTGGTGCAATGGCTTTTGGAAGCACCCAGAGCACCTTCTCCCATGCTCAAGCTGGCAGGTGCCAGGCCCGTAACTGGCATCTCCTGGGCTGCCTGGCAGATCTGGGTGTGTGCAGTGCTCTTGCAGCTCCGTGACCCAGCAGGCCCAACCGGTACAACAGGTGAAACCTTGGCGGGTGTCGTCCCAAAGGTGCTTTTTTTCAGGAGGCAACTGGACTTTCTTGTTTTTCTTTGAAGAAAGACCTTTCTCACCCAAGAAGCTTCCTCAGCTCTGACCGGATGGTGGGGAAATGGAAGGGTTGATATTCCATGCAGACAGCCGGTCATTTGCCTTGTTTTAGAGCAGGGGTCTTCCAACGTGGTCTTCCTTTTATGACTTTGTGGACTTCAACTCCCAGAATTCCTTCACCAGGCAGGCCAGCTGAGGAATTCTGGGAGTTGAAGTCCACAAAGTCATAAAAGGGCCCCGTTGGAAGACCCCTGTTTTAGAGGGTCATTGAGGCCACTTGGGAGAGGAAATCCTTCCACTCCCCACCATCTGGTCAGAGCTGAAGAAGCTTCTTGGATGAGAAGCAAAATGTCTTCAAACAAAAAGTCCAGTTGCCTCCTGAAAAAAGCCCCTGTGGGACCGACC